>NC_043005.1:45674978-45974978 GCF_006345805.1 Octopus sinensis | reverse complement strand
GGTATGATTTGAAGGCGATTTAGCTGCTATTTCTAGGAGAGCGGATGACTCCTCAAAGGCGACTCTCTGTCTTTGGTTTGCAGTAGATTGGTTCTGGTTGTTGTTTAGCCCCATTTAATGTCTGTCTGAGACTTAGCTGGTATTTTTAGCCGGTCGAACGACTACGTAGAGGCTCCTTTGTAAGGTTGACTTGTGAAGTGGTGGTCTACAGTCGAGCGGCAAACTCACCCGTCTGTGTTCTGAATTTAAATCTCGTCTTACTCGACTGGATCTTCCCTCTCGTCAAGTGCCAAGTTCTATAAATCCTCGGTTGCTGGACTACTGCCGTGCTGGGGTACAGGTTTAGTCGAATATATCGACCTCAGTAGTGTGTGTGCGCGCAGTGAGGGCCGGTCCTCGGGTTGCTGGCGCCCCTGGTGTGTACAAGCTGACGGTCGTGGAAATTTTCTTGTCTTTGTCACGCCCTCCTTGGCACCCGCTAGCACATGGCGTGGCGGGCGACTGTTCGAGTTGTCGGTACCTTGAGCAGGCCCTGTGTGAAAGAACATGTATATGGAAGATCTGTGGAAAGTCTAGCACCCAACATTGGGATTGAAAGTTATATCAGTCACCGAACTAGACCCCATTGTATAGTACCAAAGATCCCGCCCTCTCTATCCAGTGTAAGAATCTAGTACGGTAACAGCTTGAAATTCAAAGGTCCACAACTTTTTAACACCTTGCCAAAAGGCCTCAGAGATCTACGAGAAATAGATGTGGATGTGTGTCAAAGAACATTTAGACAAATTTTCATCTGAAACACCAGATGAACCTATATGGCGGCAGGAAACACAAAGGACAGCTTTGTCCTATTCACTACTGAACGAGGTCCATTTCTGGCGACGGAACTGGGAAATGAGTCTAAAATAAACAGGCATTAACGCCAACGGCAATGCGCCGCCATGATCACAGCTTTTGGCTGAAATCAATCTATCTGTCTATCTATCGATCCATTCATACACACACACACTCTATTGTTTCTATTCGGCCGAAGTTACAAAGTGGCTTGAGGGCCGAGAGTTCGTGAATGACACTTATCGACTGCTACCGATTAAAAAGTGTGTGACGTCAGAAAGAGATTATATACCTTTAGATTCGGAGTTCAAATCTTGTTTCCATAAGTTATGCTTGTTCTTTTCAGATACAATAGAATAAGCATTCCAGTCGAATATCAGGACCCATATAATCAATACACTCCCCACGTCTCCTTGGCGTTGCACCAATGTAAAAATTAAAAAATGAAATTGAAAATTTACTACTGCACAGAATAAGTGTATACAAAACGTCTACCGTAAACGTCCATCTATAAATACGCTCCCCTCTCGATTTTTTTTTTTACTAAATTGTTTTAAAAACCATTTTTAATCTATACATATATATATCATCGTGTATGTGTTTGTATGTATATATGTGTGTGCGTGTTCCTTAGCACCGCTGTTGGTCTGTTTTCATCCCCACAGCTTAAGAGTTAAGCAAGAGAGACCGATAGGATAAATACCAGATTTTACAAATAATAAGTACTGGGGTGGATTCGTTCGACTAAAATTCTTCAAGGCGGTGTCCCAGCATGACAGCAGTCTAAAGACTGAAGCAAATAAAAGAACACAACACACTGCCCGGTCCGGAACCGAAGCCACAATCTTGTGACCAACACCCTAACCACTAGACAACGCGCTTTCATATATTGTATTATAGACAGCTTTAATTTTAACCTTGATTTTTTTTTTATGAAAGTATTATTTATACATGGTGTTTTACAAGTTTTTTTAAAAGATAGATTAGCTGCGTGGATTGTGTTTTATTTTTGTATAATTGTGGTTTCTTGATCACGACGATAGTAACTGATTTCCTTCTTTCTTTCTTTTCTAAGTGAGAAGTAAAGAATTGTATGGAGGAGGCGCAGAGGAATAAAAAGGTTTATTTAGAGATGAGCACGGATTGTGAGAAATGTGAATGGGGAACGGATGAATATCGACTGGGGGTGGGGGCAGGCAGGATGTTGCATGGCGCGTTAAGTGATATTTGTGTGTGACGGAAGCGTAAATGTTTAAAACAACTCATAGTATCAATAACAAAATTGAAGAAGACCCGAGAAGGACCAGATAGTTTTAGTTTGAAAAAAAAAAAAAAGACAAGTTCTCCAGTTAAACTAGAAATTGTCGCTCGGATTCCACTAAACTGGGACAATATTCTTACATTTTTACCTCGAAACTTGAGATCTATATCCTATCTTTCGCGGAAGTATTCTTCTGTTACGATTGAGTTCTGGAAGTTCCAGAAGTCAAGAAGTGAAATAGTGTCTGAGCCTCTTCCAGGCTTTACCTGTTTCTGCTTCTGTTGTAGCTGGCTCAATACATTTGCTCCTCTTTCAGCTGGTGTTCAACTGCATAGGTGAGTCATTTCATTCATTAACTCAGAAAAATGATCCGCTGTGTTGTAATTAGTTCGTATCAGACTGAAGATTAAAAATAAACAAAAAACAAGGAACACTATTTTATTGAATTCTTTAATTTTCTGGTATTTTCCCCATGCTTTTTTTAGCTTTACACTTAAACGACAGTTTTCTTTAAAGAAAATCTACAACTAAGCCATGAATGACAGAAAACCTGGTTGACTAGCAACATTTGGTTTGTAATTAATTTTAACAACAAAAATAGAATCTAACAAATTCATTTCATATAATATATGTGTATGAAAAAGAGCGAAATTTAAATTATATTTACATCATTTATAGTAATTAATGTCTTAGCTGTTAATTCATAAGGAAAGTGTTTTTCGCTTACAACTGTAATGTACCAATATAGCTTCCTGTCAAGTAAACCTGTCAAAAGCGATCTAACCGTGACTATCCCACATTTTTAAATTATTATTTTAGAGAGGATATCTGCCAAGTACTGATTCATCTTTGCTCGCTCTCTAATCCTATTGGAGAGGGAAAAGACGAAGAAGTACCGGGCTACATTATGTAATATCTTTACTTTTTTTTCAAGATGACAGAATTTAGTACGAGGGACATTTAGCTTCTCTTTCTAGCATATCGAGTACCCACATAGAAGTTACTTCGTTTACTCGAAATAGTTTTTGTTTATGTCCAGGACATCCTTCGCCAAGAAAATCTTTGATTAACCCATAAAGCGCTGAGATTTTCACTTACATAGCATGGATTGCTGGGCACGTTTTATGAAACATAAAGAACAAGAAATAGTTAAAATATCTTAGTTTATAATGGTGGCAAGTTTTACATCATCTGAAAAGTCATTAGTTGAACTATTAGTCCTCTTACATTCTGGGGGGTATCGGAGCATTTGAGTGACATTAGACCCCAACAAATGCCCATAAATGAAATGCATCTATCTGGGCCACGATCGTGGCCCGTCGCGCTTTTGTGTTGACTTTTCCGCCATAACCATCCCATTTCTTTCTGTCTACCCTTCGTTTTTCAGGCCTTATACACGCCGAACTGCATTATTTAATATCTATCTACACACATATAAGGAGTGTTGGTGAAGTTCTGATTTTATAAGTTCGTATTCTGGTATGGTGCAATTTATGACATTTCGCGAAAACTCTTTACGAATGAAAGACTTAATTTCATTATACAATTTTTCCCGCGCAGACGACCTCTATCCGTTAACACGGGACCGGCTATATATGGTCGCACTAAATGCCAGAAATAGCAGTTAAATTTCCTTTAATTTACTCCTTAACCTCCATAGAAAAGATCCGATATATTTGTTAATGTAGTCCTTAGTTCTCTTAAAATAAATAAAAAAAACGGGATGGTCATTGCTAGAATGTATTCCTCTACAACACTTACTTGAGTTCCAGGCCTGCTCAGATCTTAATCTGGGCTACGCAATAACCAGTTTCCTCGTACTCTTTTGCATATTTTAGTTTGAATAATAATTTACTCTCACTCCATTAGTCTATCTGACATTTTTTAATATCTGTTGTCAGAAGAAAAAAGGAAACGTCTGCTAACTGAAGTTAAAATTAGATGACTTAACCAAATATTTTTTGAGACCTGAATATATTAGATATTTGACAATCGTCAACAGCAAATCTATATTTAAAATAAGAAATGTTAATAATTTCTTTTTTAAGCTATTCATATCATTTTCATTATAATGGGTTTTCAACCTTCTCAAGTCACCAATTTTGACAATAAGTCATTTCAGTTCACTATTTCAAAAGAGAAAATAAAATTCAATTTCATTGATTCACTTATGAAACGAACGTAAATATGGCCGAAGGCTTCTTTCGAATATATTTCACTCTTGCATGGATTAATGTAACTAAATCAATCGAATTGTATTCCACGAATAGAGTCTCAAATATTCTAGTAATTATATTTGCTGAGCCGAATTTCTGTAATTTAAACTCAGTGTCTTTCTTTTCGTTCTTTTTTTCCCTTTTTTTGCGATTGTGTAATATATGCCAGGCATACATTTCTGGCTCGTCTCTATTCTTGACTACATATGCTTATTGCAAATAATTCCAAGATTCATGGCTATAACAGAACAAATAAATGCATATACATATCTAATACATCTCATTGACAGCTTGCTTGCTCTTGAGATAATATTCCATATTTTCTTTCTATGTGTTTTCGTCTTTTCTATTCTCTTTTTATTTATTTATATTTATGGGTTTGCATTGTAAGTTTCATGAATACAGTATTTTAATGGCTTCGGTAATCGGACTGTGTCGCACCACTTTGACGCGTTTTTAATCGATCGCAACAACCTTGTTATTTATCGAATGGACTAAGGGCATATCTACACGAGTGTGCCTTCCACCGGCTTTTGTTTACGTATAACTTTCAGAAAAAATAGTTATTTTACAATGAAGTTTTCTGTAAATACTTTGTAGGTGGTATGGATTATTTCTGAATTTAAAGTGAAAAAATATTGGTGGACGTATCACATACATCTACATAATGAAACTTGAATTAAAAAAAAAAAATTGCGATGTATGTCAGTATATGTGTGTGCCCACCGATTTCTTTTTACATTATATTCCGTAATCTAAACCATCTGAAATATATGTAGCATGGGCAATCATGTATTGCTGTATTAATACAGAAAGTGTTCATGTAAATTTCATATGAAACATTACAAGTGCCGGAGATCTTCGTCAAAAATTCAATATTTAGACTAAGTTTTACACATCATTGCATTTTCTTGTTGCCGTGGTGCTTCTTCAGCTAACATGCCGAGAATAGGGTCGATAGGGATCTCGGTACTCATGAAGAAGAGTAGACACACGCTAGTCATTAAGAAAGTGAAAATAAAACAATTTTGAAATTGAAATAACATGCTGTTCACTTCAGCATCATTCGATTTATTGTTATCTAAAATGTTTTATATTTTGCCATACAATTGAGTTTTGATGCTGCACATTTATTTCTGAAGGAGAAGAAAGTGTTGAATTATATAAACGCAGAATGAAGAGTGTGATGGAAATACAAACAAATATGATTGAATCCTATCTAGATGAGTTTCTTTGGAAGGAAAAATATAGGAAAAACGGAGATGAATGTTTTCAGATCATTGTAAAACATCTTTCGGAATGGTTTACTTTTGAACATTTTATTTCAATTTCAAAATCTATTTTATTTTCACTTTCCATTTATGACTAGCGCGGTTCACTCTTCATCCTGATCTCCACTGCGATTTCCACCTTATCCATTTCGCGCTCAAATTTGCTGTATTTGTAGACTCCGTTCACAGAAAGTCTTAGTCATGCTGCCAGACTATTATGTTAAGAAAAGTCGTTAACAGGACGGAAATTGTTTACACACATGATCAACTTGTGATTTCCATGTAGTCAAACGTGGGGGCGAATCCAATTGTTATAAGAATTTGTAGAAAATTTCATTAGAAAATAGTTATTTTTAATAAAAAAATTATGAAGAAACGATGTTGGGGTGGAGAACACGTGTGTATGTATGCCTGGATAAATTATATTTTACCATAGAGGAACGAAATTCGATGCACTTTTGATAGTGTTAACACACACACACACATGCACGTTTTGGTATATACTGTGAGGAAAACTAGGCTGAAAGGACAGTTGTTTACAGAACATATGCTGTGACAACAAGGAAAATAGAAGTGGTGTCAGAGGCACAAGTGGGAAAGGCATTAAGGCCATTCTGGCAGGAGATATCATACCTTGCCAGGGGACGAAAGTACGGAATGGAGGTGCATTTTAGGGAGTTAACGACTGCACTCAGCCACACCATTGAAAATGGACGAAGAGGTGCTTCTACCCATATACCTATTTCTTTATTACCCACAAGGGGCTAAATACAGAGAGGACAAACAAGGACAGACAGACGGATTAAGTCGATTATATCGACCCCAATGCGTAACTGGTACTTAATTTATCGACCCCGAAAGGATGAAAGGCAAAGTCGACCTCGGCGGAATTCGAACTCCGAACGTAACGACAGACGAAATACGGCTACGCATTTCGCTCGGCGCGCTAACGTGTCTGCCAGCTCACCGCTTCTACCCATATACCTTGGGAGACATACCCCCAGAAGCGAGTGTGGCCTGGCTGGTGACTGCCTTAATGCTGGGCATGGAGGAGAAGGTGGTGGTCTTGCAGGCCACCAGAATGCCCCATAGGAACTTCAAATGGTGGTACAGGTTGCGGAGCAGGACTTGGAAAAGATGGTATAGAGCATCTCAGTTGGAGAAACAACTTTGAAAGTTAGAGTGGAGGGAAGGATTCCGCAGTGTTATAAATGTGGCCTCCACCACTAGAAATGGCTAAGGAGAGTGAGAAAGTGGTAGGTGCTCCACAGCCTGTGGAGGAAAACGATATGGCACTACAGATGAAGACGAGCACCAGCATCGAGGAAAGGAGACAAATGACAGCTGGAAGTTAGCGGGGGGGGGGGAAGAAGAAAAGGAGGAGGACATGTGTGATAAAAGAAAAGCACTACTTTGTATTTTGTCCCCTGTGTTCAGCCATGTGTGGCCAATAAAGAAACATATCAACATGTCTCTCTATCTATCTACATGTCCGTCTGTCTGTCTAAATGTCAGTCCGTCTGTCTACATGTCTATTTACATATCCGTCTATCTGTCTTCATGTCCGTCTACATGTCTGTCTACACATCTGTCTACACGTCTGTCTTTCTTTCAACATGTCTGTCCATCTTTCGATGTCTAGATCATATTTAGATAGAGTATTCTGTAGGACAATGGATAAGGATAGTGTAGGTTGTCCACAATTCCATATAGCCAGCTACACAAACCACAAATTTGTGACTTGTTCACTTAAATAAAACATAGGCAGGGTCCGAGTTACTGGAAGCTGAATGTGTCGTTCATGGCTCACAGGGACCGGATTAGCACATTAGTTAAGAAAGTGTTGACGGGTGCCATCATCAACAACAGATGGTGGTATGCCCTAAAGAATGCAATTAAAGCAAAATCGGTTAGGTACAGTAAGGCCCTAGCATTAGACCGAAATAGAATAGAGGGAGACCTAGTTAAGAAATTAGAAAAGCTATTTAGAACTGGCATCGCGTCCAATGCGTTGTCAGAGCTAGGATGCATACTCTAAGGAACGAAGGAGTTGGAGCCGCCCGAGAGGCTTGAGTGGCAGAGGCACAATGAGGCAACAGAGCCACCATTAGGTCCCTGACAGATGAACAGGGGTGTTAATTACTCAAGCCTGAAAGGATGTGTGAGGCTTTTCAACAACAGTTCGGGACAACTGGTGGGCCAGAACACAGAGTAGACTTTAGTGCCTACCTGTATGGCCTGCCATGACTCTCAGCAAGAGAGGCGGAGTGTTGTGAAAGACCCATCACAGCCGCAGACGTACGGGATGCAATATAAAGATTCAGATCTTTTCTTGGTGGAATGATATCTAGAAATGTGAAATGAAAGGGTTTATTAAGAGCTCTTCCATCTGCTATTTATCATATTAATAAAATCTGATATTTAGGTTAGATTTTGATGTCTGCTTAATCTAAGAATTTTTATCTTTTCCACTTCATTGGATGATGTTTATGATGTAAAGGTTAGTTTCTCAACATCACTTAAGTGTTCTGTAGCTAAAGTGAAAATAATTAGTAAATAGCAAATCACACCTATCTACATACCCTCTGCTCCTTTGGTTGCAAAGTTAGAAAGCTGTATCAAATTCTACTGATCTTTTCTGGTTATGTTTAGTAGTTTATATGCAGTGCCATTAAAAGGTAATGTAGAAAAATCTGATGTACAAATAATATAAACTTAATGATACTAATTAGACTAGCTATTTTAACCCGTGCTTTGCTCGGGTTTTGGTGGTGGTGTTGTCTCCTTTTCCCTTTCTTCTTTTGTTCATCTTCTTTGTCTGGTTCCTTTTATTGCCCTCTTCTTTACCCCCCTTTCCAAAATCCCCCAAATTTTTACACCCACAATTAAAGATAACTGCCTCTAGCCTCTGCGGCAACATGAAAAGCCACCATTATTCAAACAGCGCAACCTGTCTATCCCATAAAACTCAATTTTTCCCATATTCCTCACCATGGCAACCAAACGGTAGCCCCAAGCAACTTGCAACCCTGCTCACACCATTGCTCACCCCATTTTACTCCCCAGTGTAAATTTTGGCGCCAATCTGACCCCATCTACCACCCCTTAAACCGTTCCCATCCTAAAATGAGACAAATAACCAAGAAATCAAACAACTTTTATACATTTCAGCTTTATAGATATTGATATATCAATAATATGTGAAGACACATGATTTAGAGGTTTGGGTGTTGGACTGAATCCAATTCCTGGAGTGAGTTGTATAGTGTAACTATGAACTAGACACTTAATTTCATTTTGCTCCAGCCCCTTCAGCTGAAAAAAATGGTGTTTGTCTTTCGTACAGATTAGGGGATAATAAACCTTGCAGGCCATTCACCTCAGATATTGTAAATCAAGATGTCAATGACTTTTAATGGTTTCAGCACAATGGATGATAATGGTGATGGTCATCAATAATATGAGATATGTATTGAGTGACCATGAAGACAAAATGGCTAAGTGGCAGATATCAGGCTACCATTTCATGAGCCATTCGTTCCAGTTCTGAACTAAATGCAATATAGTGATTAGGTTCATCCTTCTAGATCAATACTTCCCAACCTATATCTTGTAGAATTGTCCAGTCTCTTTGATTTTTTTTTTATTTGCTCATTAAAATTAAATATTGATTATTTTGCTTTCACATAAATCTTGCACGGGAATTTATATATTAATGATTATACCATGTTTAATTTATAACAAAGTATATTTATCGTGAGTTGTCTTTTTCTTTATTTTTTATTAAACCTGATGTGTCCCCATCCTTAATGGTTAGTAAGAATTACTCTAGATTTTGTGTTCAAATCTCACTGGTGCTCCACTTTGTCATTATGAAGTTTGCTTTGCAACTGTTTAGTTCTGGGTTTTTTAGCAGAATAGTCACAGGAGATGAATCTAAAAGACAAAGTATGGAGTGGAAACATTCTAGCTTGCCATAACAAATAAATTTTTTATTTGGAACTAGCAACAGTGTTTTCCATGTGGCACCAGCACCAGTGCTTTTTGCATGGCATCAGTGCTTTTTGCGTGGAACCAGCACCAGTGCTTTTTACATGGAACTAGCAATAGTGCTTTTCATGTGGAACTAGCAATAGTGCTTTTTGCATGGCACCAGCACTAGTGCTTTTTGCATGGCACCAGCACTAGTGCTTTTTGCATAGCACCAGCAACAGTACTTTTTGCCTGGCACCAGCAACAGTGTGACACCTATCTTTATAGTCCAGTAAAGTACTTTATTACATATCTTCAGTATAAGCGCTTGAACTTCTTTCTTGTCTGTGACATAGACAAATCACCATTGTCCAAGAAGTGTAAAGCAATTATAAACAGTGACAAATACATGCACTCTGAACAAGGCATAGGCCAGTGTGAAACTGTAGTAGAAGACACTTGCACAAGGTGCCATACTCATCATCATCATCATCGTCGTTTAACGTCCGTTCTCCATGCTAGCATGGGTTGGACGGTTCGACCGGGGTTCTGGGAAGCCAGAAGCTGCACCAGGCTCCAGTCTAATTGCAATGTTTCTACAGCTGGATGCCCTTCCTAACGCCAACCACTCCGTGAGTGTAGTGGGTGCTTTTTACGTGCCACCTGCACAGGTGCCAGGCGGGGCTGGCAACGGCCACGGTCAGATTGGTGTATTTTATGTGCCACCGGCACGGAAGCCAGTCGAGGCGGTGCTGGCATCGGCCACGAGTCGGATAGTGCTTTTTACGTACCACCAGACCAGGGATCCTGGCTGGTTCAATTATACTGTGGGATTAAATATGAAACCACATGGTTGCTAAGCAAACATTTGATTGCACTGCCATACCTGAACTTACTGAGGTAAATTAAAAAATTATATATTTTACTGGTTTCGGTAATTGGACTGCAGCCATGCTGGAGCATCACCTCTGAGTTCTAGTTGAATGAATCTGCCTCAGTATTTATTTTTTAAAGCCTGGTTCTTATTTTATTGGTCTCTTGTGTTAGACTGCAAAGTCACAGGTACATAAACAAACACTGGTTGTCAAGTGGTAGTGGGGGACAAACATAAAGACACACACATATGAAACAAGCTTCTTTCAGTTTTCATCTACCAAATCCACTCAAGCCTTTGGTTAGCTTAGGGCAATAGTAGAAGACACTTACCCAAGGTGTCAAGCAATGGAACTGAACATAGAACCATATTGATAGGAAGCAAGCTTCTTACCACATAGCCATGCCTGTGTGTATTTAGAAAAGACTTGAAGATAATATTAGTTATTACTGATACAAGAACACAGGATCTTGATTAGGGGAAAGGTTTTTATGGGAGATCTGTCCTGCCATTTACTGGCATGGAAAATCAAATTTTGTGATTGATGGTGGTAGCAGCCTTGGCAGTAGTGATGATAATGATCAAAGACTAATGACTGTTCAAGGTAGTACTGAAAATGAAGCTAGGTCAGACAGGCTAGTTTAACCTTTGTCAAGATGTCTGAGATAGACAGTTATAAGTGGTGATTATATCAGCCATCTAGAATTTCTACTTAAAAGCAATCTCATCAGAATGGCAATAATGTTCTGTTACATGACACCTTGACACATTCTAGGGAACAACAAGCTGTATCAAAGGCAGTCCACTTTCCATTTAATTATATTTTACAAACAAACTGAAGGGCTTTCGTTTTGTATCTATGAAGGCCAGTCAAATTAATGTTGTCCTTACTATGTGCAAACAAAAATGCAATCACATGCACAAGTATGCATACTAGATTTGTTTTATTAATTTGTCAATGTTGAAGCCATTGAAATCCCTACATCCACAATGACTAGTGCTTCTTCTCTGGCAAGGTGGCGAGTTGGCAGTATCGTTAGCACACCGGGCAAAATGCTTAGCAGCATTTCATCCATTTTTACATTCTGAGTTCAAATTCTGCCGAGGTTGCCTTACCTTTCATCCTTTCGGGGTCAATGAATTAAGTACCAGTGAAACACTGGGGTCAGTGTAATCAACTAGTTGCTCTCTCCCAAATTACAGGCCTTGTGCCTAGAGTAGAAAGGATTATTATCATTATTAATAATGATAATAATAATAATAATAATAAACCTAACCTTTCTACAATAGGCACAAGGCCTGAATTTTGGGGGTGGGGTGAGAGGCTAGTTGATTACATTGACCCCAGTACTCAACTGGTACTTATTTCATCGAGCCTGAAAAGATGAAAGGTAAAGTCAACCATAGCAGAATTTGAACTCTGAGTGTTAAGATAGACTAAATGTTGCTAGGCAACAACAGTTGGCATAAAGGTGGGCAGCAGGTGAGAGTCAGTTGCTGTTTAGTTGCTGTCACAGTGCATGTCTCTGCTCAGATGCATCATGCTTTCTTTTCAATTTCCTTCTGGAGAAATGGATTTTGTTTACAAACATTGTGGGTGATGAATGACCTTCAGGAAGAAATTAAATTCTTAAACTATATATTTATATATATATATATATATATATATGTTAAGGTATGTAAAAAAATACAACATGGACAAGAACGTATAACTCTTAGAAGACGACACAATAAACATGGACAGGACATTCGAACCCCTCAGTCTTCAGTCAAGAACCGGATCATCGTAGTAATTTCGGCTGATTAATCTTGAGATTACTAGATCACGGCCAGCCCTCCAAGAAAAACTAAGCAACGAGCATTAGAAAAACTAAGCTGGAAGCGTAGATTTCCTGGAAGAAGGATCGAATGCATACGAACACCAGGACAGCAAAAGGGACAGATATAAAAAAAAACAAAAAACAATAATGGAATACAGAAACATGAAATACAGAAGCATTAACGGTGAAAACAACAAGTGTCTTACGACTGATAACAAGCAAACAAATTTTTTCTCTGGCGCATTGGAAGAAGCCTTTATAGCGGCGGACGAAAAACAACGATGTTAACACGACGAGGGTCAGGAGCTGAAAGGCAGATTTCGGCCAACAGTCACGTGACAGAGAAGAGGGAAAAGAAAAGAAAGAGAAGCAAAGGAAGAGAGAGAGAGACGAGGGACAAAACGCAACAAAGAGAGAGAAGAGAGAGAAAGAAGGGATCAGAGAGGAGAAGGGATGGGTGTCGAAGAATGACCTGTGAGTGCAGAGCGAGACAAAGAAATAGGAGGGTAAAGAGAAGAGAAAAAGAGGATGAGTAGAGAGAAGAGAGAGAGAGAGAGAGGGGGACAGATCAAGTAAAAATGAGAGAGAGAGAGAGACAAAAAGAGAGTCGTACCAATTATTAAGAATATGTGCTCACATTAATGATAAGGGGGGTACGGGGCGCCTGGAATATATGTTAAGGTATGTAAAAAAATACAACATGGACAAGAACGTATAACTCTTAGAAGACGACACAATAAACATGGACAGGACATTCGAACCCCTCAGTCTTCAGTCAAGAACCGGATCATCGTAGTAATTTCGGCTGATTAATCTTGAGATTACTAGATCACGGCCAGCCCTCCAAGAAAAACTAAGCAACGAGCATTAGAAAAACTAAGCTGGAAGCGTAGATTTCCTGGAAGAAGGATCGAATGCATACGAACACCAGGACAGCAAAAGGGACAGATATAAAAAAAACAAAAAACAATAATGGAATACAGAACATGAAATACAGAAGCATTAACGGTGAAAACAACAAGTGTCTTACGACTGATAACAAGCAAACAAATTTTTTCTCTGGCGCATTGGAAGAAGCCTTTATAGCGGCGGACGAAAAACAACGATGTTAACACGACGAGGGTCAGGAGCTGAAAGGCAGATTTCGGCCAACAGTCACGTGACAGAGAAGAGGGAAAAGAAAAGAAAGAGAAGCAAAGGAAGAGAGAGAGAGACGAGGGACAAAACGCAACAAAGAGAGAGAAGAGAGAGAAAGAAGGGATCAGAGAGGAGAAGGGATGGGTGTCGAAGAATGACCTGTGAGTGCAGAGCGAGACAAAGAAATAGGAGGGTAAAGAGAAGAGAAAAAGAGGATGAGTAGAGAGAAGAGAGAGAGAGAGAGAGGGGGACAGATCAAGTAAAAATGAGAGAGAGAGAGAGACAAAAAGAGAGTCGTACCAATTATTAAGAATATGTGCTCACATTAATGATAAGGGGGGTACGGGGCGCCTGGAATATATGTTAAGGTATGTAAAAAAATACAACATGGACAAGAACGTATAACTCTTAGAAGACGACACAATAAACATGGACAGGACATTCGAACCCCTCAGTCTTCAGTCAAGAACCGGATCATCGTAGTAATTTCGGCTGATTAATCTTGATATATATATATGTAATGTAAATATATACACATGTTTATGAATTTGTTTTGCAAGTTTCTTGTGAAATTGTGTGTCAAAAGAGATATTGTTATGTTTCGGGATGGTCACTATTTTTCTTGCCAAATAAACACACGCACTATATATTAATTCTTCCCTTGTTTATTATTATTGTTCTGAAATCTTTTGTTACACACCTCTGGTCTCTGCACCGACTTTCCATGCCATATGTCTCCTTGTGGAGCAGGAGGAGACGCATGAGATGGGAGACACGTGGGATGGAGAATCGCTGAAAAGGTCAGAGGTGTGTGACGAAAAATTTCAGACAGTGGACATAGAATAAGAACAATAATAATGAACAAGTGAAGACCGAATATATTTAGTGCATGTGTTTATTTGGCAAGAAAAAAATGACCATTTTGAAGTATAACAATATATATATATATATATATATATATATAGGTCCTCCATGTGACCAGAATATATATACATATATATATATTCTATTATTCTATTATATGTAATATTTTTCTATTATATGTAATCACATTTTAATTGGTTAATTTTATGTGATTGGCTTTTGGTGAAGGAGGGAGTTCATTACTCCTGCCCTCTTTGGAGCTTCCTGCCTTGATATTGGTTCATCTAGGATCTTGGATAGCAAGAGGTCAAGTTGTTTCTTGAAAATATCTACAACCATCCATGGAAATATTTCAGATGTTTTGGCAAGGTGTTAAATAGCTGTGGACCCTTGAATCCCAAGCTATTGCTGTACATGGTCCTCACCTTAGATGGGAGAGCTGGGACTTTTGGAACAGTGCAGTAATATTCTTTCATACATATACAGTGGCGGACTGCGTCTAAAAATATTGGTTGCCAGGAGACTAAGGGGGCAACTACAATGCTATCATTTAATTTTTTTTTTTGTTGAAAGTATTCTTTTCAAGAGTGAATAAAAAATTCTAAAACTTGAGGGAATGGGCCCCTTAGATACTAGCATGAGCCCCCATATATGGATTCTAATGGTGCAGGGGGCCCACTTGCCATCGGGCAAGCTGGTAACCTGACCAGTCCGCCAATATATAAAGTAGGCATCCGTCAGTCTCGAGAGGCTATGGATCTGCGCCCAAAGAAATCGTGTCACCTGCTGATGCTGGTGCAGTGTCTGTTGTGGCTGTACAAGCCCTCACAAGAGTGGCAGTCACGCATAGATCGGCTGCATTTGAAAGAGCTCTCTGCCAGTGCTGATGATTTTTCCTTCCGTCGAGTGCATCATATATATCTGATAGGCTTCTTTTGAGGTTCCCTCTACCAAATCCATTCAAAACTTTTGTTGACCCAATGCTATTGCAAAAGACACCTGCCAATGATGCCATCCAATGGAATTGAACCCAAAACCTTCTGGTTGGGAAACAAACTTCTCAATCATACGGGCATACCTTTGCCTTATATGTGTGTGTGTTGGGGGTCAAAAAAACGAAAAGCAAGACTAGTTCGCAATCAAAATTATTAGATTTACATTCAACGGAGTGAAAAGGAGTAATTATGGCATGAAGGAGATTGCCCTCCTTCGGAATATCGATGTACTGTGGCTAAAGAGAGAAGAGAAGGGCAAGGAACAATATAAATATGCATAACTGTTCTGGTGAAATGTTCCACATGTTGGTTAGCTTACTGGGTACTTATGAATCATTACGGTTTAACATCCGGTTTCCATGCTGATATGGAATATGTGTGTATGTGACACACACACACACACACCTGGATTGTTTGTTCATATGAATATCTATTTATCTTATGCGCGCGTGTATACGAACAAGTGTGTATGTATACATACATGATACATACTAAGGTTTATAAACACATAACTATACATAATGCATGTGTATATGAATACGTATATATTTAAGCATATTAATGTTTTATATGCATGTGTCTATCTCTCTCTCTCTCTCCATCTCTATCTGGTTTTTACGTATATAAATTTGCATTATACATGTGTTGATTGATGTACACATCCGTGTTTGAGGTGCGTGTATATAGTTGTGTGCGCGCACACACATTCATATACACTCAACGAGAAACACTGCCTTCTGTATGTAGTTTCGTGTTGCAAGGTCAGTTTACATATGTAAACAAGGCAAGCAAGGAAGCAAGCAGTCAGTCGGTCTTAATAAGAAGACAACAGATGCTATGTTTACAACCTAGCTTTCCTCCTGAGAAAGAAAGAGAGACAGAAAGAAAGAAAGAAAGAGAGAGAGAGACTGTGTAACTGTGATACGGAGTAATAAATTAGATGCCACTTCTTATTTGTGTAGACATTTGTTAACTTACCTGGTTCTCTCTTCCCCTGGCTCCTTTTCACTAAACTAGAACGTCATTCAAACATCCACAGTTGACATAGTCAAACACTAAAGCCTTTTGTTGATTGCATCGGTATCTGCAAAGCAAACAGTTTAACAATCTCCTTTATTTTTCTATATATCAAAAAAGAATTCAGTGATTGCACCATTTACAGTAATGTTTTGCAGTCTTTTTTTTATATTTTAAATATTTACTTTCTTTCATATATATATATTTCATTAGAACTTTTTTTTTCCCCCATGAAACTGCTGTTTGAAGGAAGTGTTTCACTGAAATCAATTATGTATCCATCGTCTATTTTTATTTGTTTCAGTTTTCTTTCTTTTCTTTGTTTCCATTTTCTTTTCTTTTTTTATGTGTGTGTGATGGAAGAATTATTTGTGATGGTATCTATCTAGCTTTATTTTAGCATAGGTTGCTGTACGTACTTCCTAAAATCTTGAGTTTGCCTGTATTTTTGGAATACCTATTTGGAAAATAAATAGGCTCAGGCATAGCTGTATAAGTAAGAAGTTTGCTTCCCAACCGCCTGGTTCCAGGCTCAGTCCCACTGCTTGGCTCCTTGGGTGGATTTGGTTGACGGAAACTGAAAGAAGCTCGTTGTATGGAACCAGGCGGTTGGGAAGCAAACTTCTTATATATCTATATATATATATATATATATATATATATATACTAGCAGTATCGCCCGGCGTTGCTCGGGTTTGTAAGGGAAATAACTATATAAGCATTTTTAGAGAGTTATAGCCAAAAAATAGCAAAAAAAATGGGAAAAAATTATGGTAAATTTTTTTTAAAATCGTTGACTCATCGTAGACATTTTTAGAGAGTTACTTCCCTTATATAATAGCGAAAAAATGCATTAAAATGGAAAGAAATGATGGTAAATTATTTTAAAAATCGTAGACTCATCGTAGACGCGCGCTAATATCCAGAAGGGCTCGATATGAATCACGACTATAAGATACCCGGTTTTGGTTAAACTGCACCGCAAAATGTGGGAGTAGTTAGGAATCTAAATCATAGGAGACAGACACACAACTTCACTTTTATATATAAAGATATTACAAAGATATCAGCAAGTGACCTGATCTGAGATCGTGTGCTAGAACGAAAACAATTGCAGCATGGAAGGTGTTTATAAGCCATTTAAGAAACACACAAAAACCGTGGTACATCACTATCCTATATTTATACTTTAAGCTGATGGTGCTTTGTTTTGCTGAGAAGCAATACTACTGTATTGTACTATTTAATAATTTTTTCTTATATATATATTGAAAATGTGTCTGTGTTTGTCTCCCACCACTGCTTAACAATCTGTGTTAGTGTGTTTGCATCCCCATAACTTAATGGTTTGGCAAAAGAGAATTGATAGAATAAAAGTAGGCTTTAAAAACAAAAAACAAACAAGTCCACTTTGTTCGACTAAATCCCTCCAAGGCGGTGTGCTCCACCATAGTTGCTGTGAAATAACTGAAACAAAAGATAAGATATATATCATATCTCAATGAAAACAGTCTACTACATTTAGTGAGTTTTATGATACTTAATAATATAGTATCCTGACTTAGTTATCCATACTTGTGCTTCCAGCATTTAAGAGTTACATGTTTACACTTAGTTCATATTCTACTGGTGTCAGATTCACTTTTTATCCTTCAGGCTGTTGGTGATATATGAACCAGTCAACTACTGATGTTGATCTAATCAACTGTTTCTTCCTTCACCCACTCCAGTTTTTGGCATTGTCTTGACATTTGAAACTATTATATTTTATAACAACGCTTCTTCCAATATTTATTTATTTATTTATTTTCTTTCTGTGACTCTGCTCAGGAAACATTGTCCTGTCATGTTAGAAGGAAAGTAAATTAAGTAGTTTGATAACCCAAGGAGTTAATGCTGCATAACTGTCATAGCTAAAATAATTTCTTAATTAATCATGATAAATTATCTCACATGTCCCAGCCAAACAAGAGATATTTATAAAATGTTAAATGACTGGGGACTCTTTAATATTAAAGTCAATGACAGGTAAATCTCCTACCACCTGGGGGGACAAAACTTTTTTTTCTATTTCATGTTTTCCATAAATTTCAGATAAAGCATATAGAATTATTCTGACTGGAAACAATGAAAAAAATTTGAACTTGATACATATGTTCTTTATTCATTTATGCATTTTGTTTCTAATGTCATATTCAGGAGCTGATAAGGTCATTATGATTTTATAGTATTAAATGGATGAGGATTTTATTTTCTACAAAGGTACAGGTGTGGCTGTATGGTTAGGAAGATTGCTTCCAAATTCTCATGGTTTTTAGTTCAACTGTATTGTGTAGAATCCTGGGTGTCTTCTAATATAGGCTCATGCCAACCAAAACCTTGGGAGTGAATTTAAATGAAAGGGCATGGCTTAGCTGTAAGGGGTATTTGACTTACAATCATGAGTTCTTGAGTTTGATTACTGACAGCATGTTGTCCCCTTGAGCAAGATGCTTTATTCCATTGTTGCTTCATTCCATTCAGCCGGCAAAAATAAATAGTGCCTGTATTTCAAAGGGCCTTATCACATTCTGTGTCACATTGAATATCCCTGAGATTCCCATTAAGGATATGCATGTCTGGAGTGCTCAATCACTTGCATGTTAATTTTGCAAGCAGGCTGTTCCGTTGATTGGAACTCTTATTGTTGTAACCAATAGAGTGCCAGTCGTGAGTGGATTTGGAGACTGAAAGAAGCCTATCGCGCACGCGCGTGTGTGCATGTGTTTTTATGTCTCCTTGTCTTGACATAGTATGATTGATGTAAATGAGTGTCACTGTCATACAAGCAGCGTCATTTATTTTCAGTGTTCTGCAAAAACGTGTGGACATGGGAAAATATTAGCTTGCTTGGTAACAAATAAAGGTTGGTGATAGGAAAATCTACATCAATAAAAACTCCATCCAACTCATACAAGCATGAAATGACAAACTTTAAAACAATGATAACGATGACAGGATATTGGTATGTGACAGCTAACATCCTCATAGTATCAGTTATCTATTCCTGAAACACAGTGAAAAGCTTGTAGTATATTTTAACTCATGACCCAAGTATTGGTAGTATAAATACTTTACCTGCTTGGAACCATACACTGTTGTTACTTTTGCGAAGACTATCAAATTAACAAATGATCTGTTTATTGGATATTAAACCTGGGCTATGGATTCCATTATAGAAAAGTCATTTTAGCCATTTAAAAACACACCAAAATCTGCTAAATTTGCTTTCCTTTTATTTCATGAGGTGTCAGAATTTTCTCATCAGGCAACTGCAATCTAATCATTGATGCAATTCTGTTGCAACTTGAGAAATGAATTTTGACACCTCAAGAAATAAATGGAAAATGACTTTAACAATTTCTATGTTGTTAAATGATTAAAATATGGCTCTTTCGTGCTGTAGCTGCTTCAGTTTCAACACATGGTCTCTGATCAAGTCACCTACTGTAGACTTCATTTAGCAAAAACTTTTGTTTCTGTCATTAGGCTGTTGCTATGCTGGGACATGGCCTTGAAGGGTTTGGCTGAACAGTTTGACTAAGCCCTTACTTTGTTGGTCTCTTTTACTGAAGTGCTTTGTTCTGGAGACAAATTGACACTAGTTGTGAAGTAGTGGAGGAATAAATGCAGGCACAAAAATGTGTGCACGCACACACATACACACACACACACGATTGGCTTCCACACAGTTTCCATCTACAAAATTCACTTCATGTCAGAAAAAGTGTTCAATGAAGTCATGGAACATGGTGGGTATGGAGAGATCAACATACTGTTCAGAATGCAATGGTTATACATGGTTCATATATAAATATACACACGCACACACACACACATACAATGTGAAGGTGCTTGGCTCAGTGGTTAGAGCGTCGGGCACATGGTCATGAATTAGTGAGTTTGATTACCAGACCAGGCTGTGTTGTGTTCTTGAGCAAAACACTTTATTTCCTGTTGCTCAAGTTTTCACTTAGCTGTATAAAGGAGTTGCGGTGTCACAGGTACCAAGCTGTATCGGCCTTTACCTTTCCCTTGGATAACAGTGGTGTGGAGAGGGGAAGCTGGTATGCATGGGTGACTGCTGGTCTTCCATAAACAACTTACTAATGGAAGTAAGAATACAGTCTTAGTATGGTGGTGCAAAAAACCTCCAGTGAAATTCTTCAAAGTGAAAATCCCCTCCGAGAGAAATAGTTACTTCCTGACATGAAATTTCGTAACATTTTACCTCATAACACTTTTGCTACTAATTTTTGTTCAATACAACTAGAGATTCTGAATTCCTCATGCATTTTTCTATCATTTAAGCCTAAGAAAGGTATACTTTTAGTTTAAAATTTTTAAATTTATATTTGAAGATGAATATCTACCTTACTGCCCCCCTTGTAACTTATTTTCTACTGGACCAAATCTCAAACTATTTATGGCAAAGTAGTTGAGGAGGTGTCCTCTTTAAAACTATTAACAGTTTGCAGTTTAGTTGAGAACTGAATTAGTGGTGAAGCTTGGAAGCTGCTGCGATTGATGAAATGATGGACTTAAGAATATATCCATCCACGGTAGTGGTTGAATGATATTCAACTATTTTAGAGTTTGAGAGAAAGCAATAGAATTATCCATTAGAATATAAGAAAAGACTATGTATGTTTTACTCTAAATAAAATGCTAAATAATTGGCATTGTCTCTTTATTATAGACAGCCAACTCTTCTGTTACAAAGTATTTGAATTACATAAATATTTATCATTTCTGGATCATTGATCTGTAATTTTTCAGCGATGTGAAAGGAAATAGTAATGTTTTTAGACTGTTTCAAGGTCATCTGTCGGAGAATCAATTTTAAATGAAAATTGAGACTGGCTTTTAACCCTTTTGTGCTTCAGCATGACTGCAACAGCATTACTGAATGAAAGAATATCTCTTCCTAAATATTCTAAATGTTTAACACATTAACTGCCATGTGCACCGCTGGTAGTACATTTTCATGATTTAAGTAAATATTTTATTTTGTATCTTCGGCATGGTTTCAAGGATATTTAACTATCATGAGTGCTAAATATTGAAGTTTAATTATGAAACATTTTAAAAGTGCAAAAAAAAAAATTGACGCTTCCTTGTAATTAAACAGTGTACAATGTATATGTGGCACCACCAGTAAGTTCCATTAACAGGTCGTAACAGATCATCTGTTAAACTGACCAGATCCAACCTCTTACACCTACCCTACAATGTCATTCTAAAAATAAACAATCACATCATCAAAATTCAAAGCTATGAAATAATGCAAACTAAATTCAAGACAGTATGAATAAATAAGCATTACATTTGACGAGTAATCTGAATGCTAAAAGGTCATAAATATTTATAACCTTTTGGTTGTACAAATTGCTTGATTGGTTATAAATTGTTTGCTTGGTTTTTGACTCTCATTTTCAGTAGTGCTCACCATGGGTCAGTGTAGGAGTCTCTGCATAGCTGCTTAACCTGCTAGAAATAATAGCCAAATTTCTTGCAAATCTCACTTCTTGCAAATCTTGGAGAAGCTAGGATACATTTGATAATGTAGTCACTGAATAGAGCGGATAGAGAATATCAGCGTAACTGGAATGCCTTTAATCCTTCTCTTTCATGTTTTTTGTAAGTATATGTGAAAAAATAAGTGAATATTTTTGTTTTAGATTTACCCTTTTTAGATGTTCTCTATTAAATAATATATATTATGTGTGTGTAATATTTGATGAAAAAAATCAATACTTTTGAGGTTGTGAAGCTTTGAAATATGGTAAAATTTTCTGCAATCTCTTATTAACTTTGGGGGTATAGGAAACAAAGTGGAAGTCGGGGAGCAAAGAAAAACAAAGAAATAAATTGATCTGAAAATATATAAAATTCTAGCTCCATTTCCTGAAAATCACTGTACAGTGTACACTAAACACTCACAGAGAATAGAAGGGGAACTTAGATAATGGGAAGTAATTAGTAAACGAGGAAACTTGGAAAGATAAAACAATGTAGAGTAATACCTGAACAAGTATCGTTTGTCTTTTACATGTTTCACTCATTGGACTGTGACCATGCTAGAGGACCACCTTGAAGGGTTTAGTTGAATGAACTGATCCTTGTACCAACTTTTTTCTCTTTTCATTTTTTTTTTTAGTCCGGTACTTAATCTGTCACTTTTGCCAAACTGTTAAGTTACAGTAGCATAGGCCAAAACTGGTTGTCAAGTGGTGGTGGAGGACGAATGCAACATGGCCACACACATACAGGCACACACACACACACACATAATGTTTTTATAGTTTTTGTCTACCAAATCTACTAATAAAGCTTTTGTCAAACCCAGGCTATAGTAGAAGACACTTGCCCAAAATACCTATTTCTTTACTACCCACAAGGGGCTAAACACAGAGGGGACAAACAAGGACAGACAAACGGATTAAGTCGATTATATCGACCCCAGTGCGTAACTGGTACTTAATTTATCGACCCCGAAAGTATGAAAGGAAAAGTCGACCTCAGCGGAATTTGAGCTCAGAACGCAACGGCAGACGAAATACTGCTAAGCATTTCGCCCGGCGTGCTAACATTTCTGCCGGCTCGTCACCCTACTTGCCCAAAATACCATGCAGTGGGACTGAACCCAGCATGACATAGTTGAGAAACAAATTTCTTAACGACGCAGCCAAAGATAAGTAACAAAAATAATTAGTCATAGTTCAAAGTTGGCCTGGAGTGAAACAACAACAGTATTTATCCATGATTTAGATAAATTTTAATAAACCATATTTAACCCTTTCGTTACCAACCCGGCTGAAACCGGCTCTGGTTCTGAGTACAAATGTCTTGTTTTCATAAGTTTTGAATTAATATCTTCCACCAAACCTTAGTCACAATTTATGTTCCTAACACTAGCTGAATGATAACTAAGTTATTTTACTAAATTCTTTGTTATATTTAAAGTAATTGAAAGAAACACAGAGTATCTCAAAGTAAATACAGTAACGAAAGGGTTAAAATCATTCACTGAAGTTAGGTGTTATTATTGTTGTTTTACTCCCAGGTCAGCTCTAACTCACTGGAACTATAGTGCTCAATTGAATAATTTAAGCATCATTTTCCAATTGTGTTGATGCTATTGTGTAGCTGTAAGTTCTTGTTAAATTGAGTGCTCAAAATATCATCATTCTTTTAATGTTCATTTTTCCGTCAGAATTAACCCTTTTGTGTTCAGATTGCTCTATCAAATGTTATGCTTATAGTTTTGAATTAATTGTGCATTGTCTTGTTGCTTTGAAGTTTCAATGATGTGGTTGATAATTTTTAGCATGACATTGTTGGGTAGTTGTGAGAAGCTGAATCTGACCAGTTTTAACATAAAACAGGTAGAACATTAGTGCTGCATTTGACCAGTTTAAATACTAAATGCTCAATTATGGCTCTTATCTGAACTTTGTAGAAGGTTAATAGTTGATAGGGTCTTGAATAATTTTCTAGCTCTGAACAGAAGTAGCTCTAGCTGTGTTGAAGATATCTATTTGCCAGGAGAGATTCCCTCGAAGATTTCAGTTACATATTTATCATCATTTAACATCCGTTTTCCATGTTGGTATGGGTTGGACAGTTAGACTGAGGACCTACAAGCCAGGAGGTTGCAGTCTGATCTGGCAATGTTTCTACAGCTGGATGCCCTTCCTAACACTAGCCATTCTGAGAGTGTAGTGGGTGCTTTTTACATGTCACTGGCACAGGAGCCATTCTGGCAGTGCTGGCATTGACCATGCTCAAATGGTGCTTTTTACATGCCGCTGGCATGAATACCAGTCAGGTGGTACTGGCATCAGCCACGACAA
Organism: Octopus sinensis; assembly: GCF_006345805.1. Lineage (NCBI taxonomy): Eukaryota > Metazoa > Mollusca > Cephalopoda > Octopoda > Octopodidae > Octopus > Octopus sinensis. The sequence goes on along the minus strand of NC_043005.1, from coordinate 45,950,822 downwards.
GGATTTCACTTGACTCAACAGGTCTTCTCAAGCACAGCATATTACCCAACAACTGAAGGGTACTCTTAAATGAGCTGGTTATTTGTTTTCATTTATTGGTTGTGGTGGGGGACTTCATTTCCACACAACATCATGAACACAACAGTACATATCGTTTATCTTGTTTAGACTGTGGCCATGCTGGGGGTTTTAGTCAAACAGATAGGGTTTTAGTTGAACAAATTGACCCCAGTACTTTTTTTTTAAGCCCGGTTACTAATTCTGTTGGTCTCTTTCACCAAACTGCTATTTAATGGGGACATAAATCAACAAACACCCATTGTCAAGTGGTGGTGATAGCTGTTGGACAAACCCAGAGAATATATATATATATATATATAAATATAAATATAAACATAAACATCACATATATGTACATGCATACATGATGAGCTTCTTTCAATTTTCATTCAGAAAATCCACTCCCAAGGCTTTGTTTGATGAGGGGCTATAGTAGAAAGCACTTCTCCAAAATGCTATGCTTTGGGATTGAACTTAGAATCATGTGGTTGGGAAGCAAGCTTCTTACTAAACAGCCACACTTGCACCTGTATTCTCATTTCTCCACACTACTCATACCACCAGTTGCATTCACTTCCATTATACTTGGCTATAATAAAGCACTATTTTATTTTATTGAAAAATATTTGTTATTGTTTATACTTCAATTGTTAATCTTTCTCAAGGCTGTTCACACTCACTGTTTTTGTTTGTTTTCCCTCTTAATGGCATCCTACATTAAAAAAAAATTTTGTTTTAAGCATAGATTGTTGTCTAATTTAAATACTGATTCTTTTTAATTAAGCACGGTATTCCATGCATATTTCTGTTTACTTTCTCTCTGTATTCATATTTATGCTTTCCCTGCCAACACCTCTCACTGCAAAAAAAAAATAATAATAATAAAATAAAATAAATAAGAAATAAATTGGTCAAAATAAAAAAAAAATAACAGGTGATTAAATGAGTAAATGAAAGAGAAGATTGTGTGATATTTAGCCTAAAGCCTGACTTTTAGTTCATGTGTCATTTTTTAATGTAACTTGATAGCTGTCTCTTAAGTGTTGTAATATGTGACGAACAATCTCTATTGATTTTGGTAACTGAAAGTAATCTTCAGTTTCTAGAGCTCCGTTTTGTATGGTAGATGAGATATCATTATGGTGATCATCACCATCATTGGTTTAATGTCTGCTTTTTCATGCTTGCATGAGTTAGACTTGATCTGTTGAGGTAGATTTTATATAGCCAGATGTCCTTTCTGTCACCATCTCTCCTCTGTTTTCAAACAAGGTAATATTTCTTTCACAGAACATTGGAAATGATAGACATAGTCTGTATAATAGCAACACTCATCTACTTCTATCACACATGAAAACAAATAGACACAAAAACAACCACAAATACCTATGTGCTTTATATATATATGTCTGTGTGTGTATATATATATATATATATATATATATATATGCACATAGGTGTTGGTGGTTGCTTTTGTGTCTCTTTCTACTACCTGGGGCTATAGAAGACATTTGGTCAAGGTGTCACAGGAGTAGGACTGAAACCAAAGTCATGTGACTTGGAAGCAAATTTCTTAGTCATGCAGGCAAATTTCTTAATCACATAGGCATATATATGAGACAGTGGACAAATGAAAGAAGGACACTCAACACATTTATTGGGAGTTACATGTATGGATCAAAACAGTTTGAGATTCCTTGGTACTCTGAGTTACAAAGCGTGTGGAAATTTGAATGATTCAAATTTCCAATGGCTGAGGATTAGCATCTCGCTTTGAAACTTAAAGTACCAAGGAATTTAAATCAAACTGTTTTGGTCCAGATATATGTATATGCATAGCTTAGGACACATAAAAGGTGCAGCACCATCAGAGGAAGTTTTACAGGGAACTAACTTTTGCATGTGGAAGGTGCACAGGTATAATAAACGCTGAAAATGTTCAGAAAATAAACTCCATCAACTCTCAGTGGGGCAAGCTACAGGTAGTAGATAGCTTCCGTTATCTAGGTGACCAAGTTAGTAGTGGAGGTGGATGCTCCAAGATCATAGCTATGAGAATAAGTTTAGGTTGGGCAAAGTTCAGAGAACTCCTACCCCTGCTGGCAACAAAGGGCCTATCTCTCAGCTCAATATATACATATCTGTGTATGTGTGGTAGTAGGTATCATTTAACATCCACATTCCTTGCTGGCATGGATAGCATGGTTTGACAGGAAACTGTCAAGCTGCAGGGCTACACTAACATCCAATGTCATCAGTATGTAGAGTTTAAAATAAGCATTGTCTGCATTGTTAATCCTTTAGCATTTAAACTGGCCATGCCCAGCCAAAATATTCTACCTGTTCTATTACCAAACTTGCCACATCTGGCATCTCACACCAACCCTACAATATCATTTTAAAAGTTAACAGTTACTTCTTCAAAATCTCAAAGCTACAACATAATGCATGATTAAATATAAAACAGTGAGAATAAAGAAGCATTACTTCTGACAGAATAATGTGAATTCTAAGAACCCTTCAGTTTCACAAGATCTCAAGTGGCAAACCGGACAACATTTCTTCCTTTTCAATTGCATCTGAACACCTGTGACAAATAATCCATTGTTAATTAATGCTGACAGCTATAGTTTGGATTAGTACAACATAACCTTAGCTCTCTTGGGTTTATCTGCTAATTGTTTGCTTTTTTCATAACTCTTACTGACAAAGTCACCGAAGTAAGTTACATGGCTCTTTTCTGGTTACACAAGATTTCTGTCGTTTTCATAGCTACAGGTTTACCAATTCTTTTCCAATTGTATATGACTTTTTGTTTCAGGTAGACAACAAGGCAACTTTAGAGCTGGTTCTTGATGCTGCAAGTTACTAAAATGCAACTTTTTTTTTTTTTTCTAATTTTCGCCTTTTGACAGCTATTTCTAAATTTTCCATGTATTTCCATGGGTTAGAAGAAAGAGCTGTGTTTCAAATGTTGAGAATCTTTTAAAAGGAATCTGCTGAAAACACTTCAAGTTAGTACTTTTCGAGCTGACAACACATTATGGCATCATTTGCCTTTTGTTTTCTGTTTCTGTGAAGCTATAACTGAGGAACTTGTCTGGTATTTTCTTTTTCTGTTTGATGTCATCAAAGTTTTGTGTCAACTGATAAAATTCTGAAAATATTAATATTTTAGTTAGGAATCATTATTCAAAAATATGAAGAAGATATGTTTATCAAGAAAAGTTCTTTACCTTATAATTATAATTTCTGTCAACAAATTGAAAATATGTACATTAAAATTTGGCACAAAATATTTTGTGTATTGGGAGGGTCATTATGTGAATAACACATGCACTGGTTCAATATCACTTCATTATTGTTAGGTGATTGAATATAAAACCAACCAATTGATCATTTGTTTAATGTGCTGGTTAAACAACCAATCGGTCGGTTGTTTGTTTGTGAAGTCCTTTTGTCGTTCTTTGCAACCTTCTTGAGGACATGCTCTCTCCCTTCAAGGTCTGCCTTGAGTCTGTCTCAAGACACTTTGACAAACAGCCAACTAAGAGTTTGTTTAACCAGCACATTAAGCAAATGATCAATTAATTGGTTAGACATTTAACCATTTGGCTAACAATAAAGAAGTGATATTGAATCAGTGCATGTGTCATTATTACTGGCACAATGACCCTCTCAGGACACAGCAAGATTTGTTTCAACACATGATTTCGCATTAAAAATCTTGCAAACCAAATACAAAAATGAAACAGTATACTTTTATGAGAAAAAAAAATTTGCTGCAAGGTATCTATGAACAAATCAGAACTTAAAAATGTAATAATTATTTTGATACTTAGTGTTGTCAGAACTGTCAAGGTTATTCTTAGAAAAATATATTGCACTCAGTGAAATAAGCAAATCATTTATGACTCTAGCTAGGCTGGAAGTATTTATTTTTAATTCTAATTAATTTCACCAGTTGTGTGAAGAAATCTGAATTTCTGCTTTTAGGTTTTCCATCCTGTTTAATATTAATTACTTGTTTACAAAGTGTTTATTTTAACCTATCACCTTTATCTTGAACAGAGAAAAAAAATCACCTTTTAAGAATATATCTGTTAGAGAATTAATATTCACTTTTAATTAGAGAATATATTTGAAAAATGGAAAACACCTTTTCTCTAATACTTGTTTGTGTTCTATAATATTTGTAAGAAATTTCCTACAAAATAGCCAGTAAATCCTTTATGAAATAGAAAATATTTTGCTAACTTCTCATTTGATTAGAAAACATTTTAAATAAAATGCTATTTACTATATTTAACTATTTAAATATAAATACTGATGATTATTTACACTTTTATATTCAGATTTAATTAAATTTATAATGTAACATAAATGAAAGATAAATATCAAAATAATTTAAAAACTATTATTTTATCACAAAATGAATAATCATAAAATCCATTTATTTAAACAAATAAGAAAAGTAATATTCAAGTTTTTAATGTAATAAGTGAAAAATATTGAGATATAATTTATGTAAAAAGAAAATTTGTCCATTAAAATAAGTGATTAGAATGTCTTTCAAGACCTGTAGCTTTATTATTTTACTTCAAAAAATATATAAATATAATTGTTTACATTATTTTTCACTTAGCCCTATGAATTGCCTTGTGTAATTTTGTGAATTACCTAATGCTTCTCTAGGTGTGCATACATCTGACTTAAGAAGTGTCTAATATTTATTTTTAATGAATTATTAAAAAGAAATTAGAAATATTGAATTTCTAAATGTCTCAGAGAGTCATAAGCAGTGGTGAAGCGATATAGTGGTCGTATACTGTCAACTCAATGTGACAGTCCCATAAGGGAATTACACCACCGCCATTTAGCCCTAGGAAACATTGACGTCTCCTGTCGGCTTTGACACATTTTCTGTGTCCTTATATTTGCAAAGGGGAGGCAATCACCCCCGCAAGCCGGGACAAGGCACCTGAAGACATATTTTTCTGAGCGTATTGCTCATCGTCAGTTCAGGGTAGCCTGCCTCGATCGCTGAGATGACTGCAACCTCTCTGCAAATATATCATATTATCAGTAAAAATGTGTTAAAGCTGACAGGAGGTGTCGATGTTTCCTAGGGCTAAATGGCGGTGGTATAATTCCCTTACAGGACTGTCATATTGAGTTGACAGTATACGACCACTATATTAAAAAGAATATATACAAGTATTTTTAAATATGCTTTAATCAGTTTGATAATCATTTGGTCATCAGCTTTAAAAAGGAGTTGAGGATTGATAATGTGAAAAGGAAACAGTCTTGGTTGGACATAACATGCATTTAATAGTTATATATTTAAACTCCCTTCATGGTTGATAAAAGAAGAATCAGTTGGGCACTGGGGTCAATGTAATCGATTTACACCCTCCCCTGAAAAACTTGGCCTTGTACCAAAATTTGAAACATATATTTATTATTTTAATAAATATTTAAAAGCAGTGAACTGGCAGAATTGTTAACATGACAGTCAAAATGCTTAGTGGCATTTCATCCATCGAGTATACATATTTTACATACAGCTTAACCTGTGGGTGAGTCATTCTCTGTATCAGCTATCAATTAGATATCACAATGGTTTTGGCACCTTTTAAGATATTGTTCTCTTTAATGGTGCACAGGAAAATCGATACTACCAAGTTATGTCAAAATTCTTTTGGCCCACATTATAGGATGTGTTTTTTTCTCTGTCATCCATGCAGCTCCCTTATCAAACCATGATCAGCTACAACTGCCCAGTGATTGTTTTATGTATACACAACCATTCAGTGATTATTTTCTGTATATTATATGTTTTTTATGCACATACATACATACATACATACATACATGTTTGTATGTATACATGTGCATGTACGTGTGTATATCTAATTTGTAATGGAACAATACAAGATAATTTTACTCAGTGATTGTAACCATTTCTTGTTACAGCTTCGGTCAGACTAAATGGTGATGCCACCAGATGAGGAAAATAAATTAAGTGGAACATCAGATCTGGAAAGTTAGATATGGATCTCTGTTGGGTATTTGGTTAACAGATTTGGTCTACATGTAATAGATGTTTGTACTATGGAATAATATGCAAAAGAGTTAATAATGCACAATTTATAATAGGTTTTATCCATTGAAAGCAATCATTAGATGCATGAAGATAAATTGTCTGTGTATTTGGCAAATTAGATATCAGTAAGGGGTTATATTATCGAAAAACAGTGTGTGGTGTGTATATATGCAGTTGCATGCTATAAGGAATTAAAATATTACTCATATGCTAAATGCAAATGATGAAAAGCATTTTAGAAACTTCTATGAAACAAAAGGCTACATTGAAATATCAATTTCTTCTGTTAATTTTATTTTAGTCTTTGTTCATCATCTTTACATTTTGAGTTTAAATTCTGCTAAGGTTGACTTTGCCTTTCATCCTTTAGAGGTTGATAAAATGAATAGCAGTTGAGCACTGGGGTCAGTGTAATTGACTAGTCCCCTTCCCTAAATGTGCTGGCCTTTAAAATCAATATTTTATTTTAGCTTCTTTAAGTAATATATATCATGTGTTATATTTGTATTAGCAAAGTATAAATTTATAAAACAAGATAGAACGACCAGGCTTTAATCACAAATCACAACAATTTTTTTTTGTGCAATGGTAATAACTATTAGTTGCTGAGCTTTCCATATCATACTATTATCTGGTTGTTATTATGTTTGTGGAGGCGAAGCAAACACCACTACTGTCTGGATCATGGTAAGATTGCAGGAGACTAGAATATTTTGTCACTTTGTGCTTTTTTATGTGACTGTGTGGTAAGAAACTTTCTTCACAACCACCCCTCTGAATGGCACCTTGGGAAAGTGTCCTCTGCTATAGCCTTGGGCCAACCGAAACCTTGTGAGTGGATTTGGTAGATGAAAACTGAAAGAAGCTGTGTGTGACTGTGTCTGTGTCCACCCCAATGCTTGAAAACTGATGCTGGTGTGTCTATGTCGCCATAAGTACCACTGACAATAAATACTAAGCTTTAAAAAAAATTAAGTACTGGGGTTGATACACTCAACTAAAAATTCTTCAAGGCAGTGCCCCAGCATGGCTGCAGTCTAATGACTGAAACAAGTAGAAGATTAAAGGTAAGATAGTGTCCTCTGTTTACAATTAGATCACTTGTCTGAACAACCAATTATCCAAACAAAATATACCTCACTCACCTGGTTCAGATAATGGAGGACTAACTCTAGTTGGAAAACCATATGTATTGTCATAAAAATAATAAACTGATATCTTCAAGGTAATTTTTTTAATCACAGAGAACACTTATTATACACAGAAATCACACAAAACTTCATCTTAAACTTGCGGCCAAATCTCTTTCAAATCATATCTTAGAACTGAGATTCTCAGCCGGGGTCCATATGATCTTTAGAGGTTCATACAAAATTTTGTTTATTAAAATTTATGTGCAATAAGTTGGTTCTGTTTCTACAATGCACAAAATATTTAAAAAACCCATTTTATACATTTCCTTATATCATTTAAGTATTAAAATATTCTTTTACTTGTTTCAGTCATTTGACTGCAGCCATGCCAGAGCAATGCTTTGAAGGGTTTTAACTGAACAAATTGACCCCAGGTCTCATTTCATAAGCCTAGTACTTATTCTATCAGTGATATTCTTGCTGAATCACTAAGATATGGAGATGTAAATGCCCCAACACCAGTTGCCAAGCTGTGATGGGGGTACAAACACACACGTAAATACATATACACAATGGGCTTCTTTCAGTTTCATTCTACCAAATCCACTCACAAGGCTCTGGTCAGTCTGAGATTACAATAGAAGGCACTTGCCCAAGGTGCCATGCATTGGGATTGAACCTAGAGCCATGTCTTTGGGAAGCACTCTTCTTACCATACAGCCACGCCTGCACAAGCACCAAATCTCTATGAGGGCCCACCTGAGTAAAATAGGAATCAAAGGGGTCCACAGGTAAAATTTGGCTGAGGACCACTGCCTTAAAATCTTAGAAAGGACAATTGGATGATGTAATGCTGGCTGCCTAGCACACAGGAACAAGATGGGATGGTTATAGCTAGAATGCATTGTAGAATGCTTAAATCAAGGCTGAATTAGATTTAAACAACAAAACATTTCTGAAAAATTTTTTTGTGAATTTGAAGTTTATTGAAATATAACCATATTTGCAGAATTTAGTTTTTAAAGAAAGTTATGATGAGAAAATAATTCTATTGCTTTCAATTTAATGGAATGGAAAATAGTTACATTTGAATTCTTCCTCAAGGAAATAGCATTCTGTTTCTCAAAAGGACTGCATTAAATTAATTTCAGATGTATGCTTTAATTTGAAAACATCTGAGAATATAGTTTAAGGGTTTGAAACTTCACTTATTGCATAATACCACAATAGAATTCTTATCTTTCTCTCACTCTCCTTTTCCATCTTCCTGTCTGTTTGTCTCGATATGTGTGTGTATCTTTTATCTTTTACTTGGGGCACCGTCTTCAATTTTTAGTCAAATGAATCAATTCCAGTACTTTATCGATCTTTTTTCACCAAACCACTAAGTTACAAGGATGTAAACACACCAACACTGGTTCTAAAGCAGTAGTGGGGACACACATACATATACATATAAACTTCAATTAGTTTCTATATACCAAATCCACCTGCAAGAGTTTGGTCAGTCTGAGGCTATAGTTGAAGACATTTGCCGAAGGTGCAATGGGACTAAACCTAGAACCATGTTGTTAGGAAGCAAACTTCTTTTCACACAGCCAATATATATATATATATATATATATATATATATATGTATATATATGCCTATATCAAACAGTGAGAATGAGTGCTCAACATTGTATTAGTGTTATTTATGGGTTAACAAGGCTACCAATAGTTTCTTGTAATGAAGAGTCTCTTAATAATTATCATCCTATGTAGCAAACTTGATAATTGTTACGAGATTCTTCTTCATGAAACCATTGGTAGCCTTAGTATCCAAAAAATAAAGTGTGTGTGTGTGTGTGTTTCAGTGGTTGATGTGGAAAAGTAGAGGGTGCTCTTGGCTCTTCAGGTGAATTTGCCTTTCCATAGGGGACAGGTGAGGAACATTGATGCTCCTCCTCCTTTCTCTGTCTCTGTAGTTAATTTTAACAGACAGTGATAGAGGAGAAGAATTCATGATAGTGCTGTGATAGATCATTGAGGAATAGTCTAAGATAGTATGTTGTTGTTACTTCGACTACTACTACTAATAATAATAATCCTTTCTACTATTGGCAAAAGGCCTGAAATTTTGGGGGAGGGGACTAGTTGATTACCTTAACCACATGGTTCCGGGTTCAGTCCCACTGCGTGGCACCTTGGGCAAGTGTCTTCTACTATAGCCTCGGGCCGACCAAAGCCTTGTGAGTGGATTTGGTAGACGGAAACTGAAAGAAGCCCGTCGTATATATGTATATATATATGCGTGTGTGTGTTTGTGTGTCTGTGTTTGTCCCCCTAGCATTGCTTGATAACCAATGCTGGTGTGTTTACGTCCCCGTTACTTAGCGGTTCGGCAAAAGAGACCGATAGAATAAGTACTGGGCTTACAAAAGAATAAGTCCCGGGGTCGAGTTGCTCGATTAAAGGTGGTGCTCCAGCATGGCCGCAGTCAAATGACTGAAACAAGTAAAAGAGTAAAAGAGTAAAGAGAGTATTTCACTGGTACTTAATTTATTGACCCCAAAAGGATGAAAGGCAAAGCCGACCTCAGCGGAATTTGAACTCAGAATGTGAAGACAGATGTAATACTGCTAAGAATTTCACTTGGCATACTAACAACTCTGCCAGCTCCTCACCTGCTGCTACTACAACTACTGCTAATAATAATGATAATGGCCAGCTATTTCGGGGGAGAGGGTACATTGATTACATCAACCCCAGTGCTCAACTGGGACTTATTTTATTGACCTTGAAAGAATGAAAGGCAATGTTATGCTGGACAAAATGCTGCTAAATGTTTTGTTTGGTGTACTAAGAACTCTACCAGCTCAGTGCCTTAACTTTTGGACTTCAGGTTACTCTGTCGAATGTAATGCTTATTTATTTACAATATTTTGAATTAGTCATGCATTAACTTGTAATTTCAATATTTTGATGATGTGATTGTTTATATTTAAAATGACATTGTAGGGTAGGTGTGAGAGGCTGGACCTGGCCAGTTTGCAGGGTTTAATGCATGATCAATTCAAAACCATGTGAATAAATAAGCATCACTTTGTCAGTAATCTTCATGTTAAAGGGTTAAGCACGGTCAGTGGGCTCTTGGTACCTCAGTTACAAATCTTTTTATTAGAGATCTTTGCTCCGCATTGATTGATAACTCTTAAAAACAAATCCAACATTCATTACTTTCCTCCACCTTATCTATATATATAAAACTGTAGTTGTGTGAGTGTCTGTCTCCTACGATTTAGATTCCTAACTCCTCCCACATTTTGCGGTGCAGTTTAACCAAATTCGGGTATCTTATAGTCGTGATTAATATCGAGCCCGTCTGGCTATTAGCGTGCGTCTACGATGAGTTTACGATTTTAAAAATAATTTAACATCATTTTTTATTCCATTTTAATGCATAATTTTTCGTGTGTCGATAGCGGTGAAGTTGGCGTCCATGCTCAAACACCTGCACCTGTGTTTGCTTCTCCCCCTTCTTCCCTCCCTCGTGAAGCTGTGGGGAAGGGAGTTTAAGGAAATCAATGTCGTAATGCGTTGTCAAGGAGACCAGCGTTCTTTTAGAACAACGAAACCAAAACAGAAATGGCTAAGAAAGCCCGAATTGGCATCTATAAAGGAAGTAACTCTCTAAAAATGCTTATATAGTTATTTCCCTTACAAACCCGAGCAACGCCGGGCGATACTGCTAGTATCAACTATACGAAGAATACTTAAAAGAATTCAGGGATTGTTAGAAATAACTTTGTCTTGTCATCACCTCTAGAGCAGCTGTCTGTTATTTAAAGAAACCAGTGATTCTTAACTAGCACTTTAGCATTTAGTTCAGCTAACGAATCAGTAACGGCAAGCAAAATGTTTCATAACCATTATTTTAATTTTCATTTAATCAACTCAACATTTTGTTTATTATTTCCATTTATTTATTCATACTTTAAGGAAACTCGCTGAAAAATATCTGCTGCTGTAAATAACATGTAAGGATCAAATTAGCTAATTGAATGGCTCTTGTCAATCAGAATCTCTTTTATATAGTTTATCCTGCAGTAATTCCCCCAGAATATGTTTATCTTGAAGTTAATTATAAAAATTTAGGATTGGTTGCCTGCTGTAAAACATTTCTCTGGTTAATGAATAGATGGCTCTCTTGATTATAGATTGCTTGGCTAAAGGAGTTTAAAGATTTCCAGCTTAAAAGTCTTTAAGACAATAGAGTGGATTAAGAATGAGGTGGGGAAAATCATTTAAGTAAATGATGATGATGGGGAAAAGATGCCGGGGAAACAAGGTAAAGGAGTAATGAAACAGTAAGTTGAAAAGAAAATAGAAAATCAAAGGGAACAATAAGAGTCTTTAAGGTAGAAAATGTTAGCAGTTTAGCTTATTATGTTGGTTAGTTTTTTTAAAATTTAATTGAATTTATTTTTTATTTATATATTTGATTTTTTTTCAAAATTAAGGCTGTGTAGTAGGAAGCTTGCTTTCCAACCACATGGTTCCAGGTTCAGTCCCACTGTGTACCACCTTTGGCAAGTGTCTTCTGTAGCGTCAGGCTGACCAAAATCTTGTGAGTGGAACTGGAAGAGAGAAACTAAAGAAGCTAGTTGTGTGTGTCTGTATGTATGTATGTATATATATATATATATATATATATATATATATATATACATACATTTGTGTGTGTCTTTGTCCCACCATCACCGCTTAAAAACTGATGCTGGTATATTTATCTCCCTGTGACATGGTGGTCTGGCAAAAGAGACTGATAAAATAAGTACTAGGTTTACAAAGATTTCTTTGACCAAAACCCTTGAAGGTGGTGCTCCAGCATGGCTGCAATCAAATGACTGAAACAAGTAAAAGACTAAAAGAATTTTCTTGAAACATGATGATACTGTACCAGATGCACTTCTTAAAAGTATGGATGCCATGGAATGGTATTGAGCTTCCAGTAAGTGAGCTCTGCAATACAAAGTTAATCATTCATTGAATCCACTTACTTTTGTGTTCTAAATTTCAGTCCATAGTTACTAGCTTACAAGGAGGAATACTTTGACAAGCTTACTCATTTTAATCCTTCTGTATGGAATGGAAACCAAACTGTCTGGTGAACCAGCACTTTAGTGATGTATTATTTGAGTGTTGCAGGGGATGTGCTGTATCAAAGAGACATTAGACAATCTACTGAGAGATCAGCAATTCACACACTGTATTATAACCCAGGGCTAAGGCACTTAACTGTCAAGTGGTCCAGTCCATCTAACTGTAGATAGGTACCAAGGTGAATTGACAGTTGTTATGATAATGAACAAAATTCCTTTTGATATTTGTTTTGTCTGTCGGTGATCTAAGTTCAAATCCCATGAAGATCAACTTAGCCTTTCACTCTTTGTGCTCATTAAAATAAAGAACCAGTCTACATTGATGGATTGGTAGATGAAATGTCTTGTATACTTGTTCTGGTGTTGTTTGCATTAGATTTAGTCAATTTAGTAATTAATAAATCAATCAGCTGGTTTAGTACCATCACCACCACCCACTGGTTCTTGAGCATAAATATTCAGACCAGATTTTTACTTTGAGAATCATTTCCTTTCAATAATCTCAGAGCCAAGAACCTAGCCCTTCTCTGCTTAACTAAATGCTAAATGAAAGAAGAAAAAGAGATTGCTGTTGTGAGCAGTGTCAGTATTATAAATATTGATGTGTTTCAGTATAATTGGGCAGAGGTTTGGAGCAGTTCAACTGACTTTTCCTAAATATATACTATAGAAAAACAGTGTTCAAAATTATACTGGTTCCACATGAAAAGCATCCAGTCTGCTATGTAAAGTGGTTGGCATTTGGAAGAGCATCCAGCCATAAAAATCATGCCAAGTGGAGCTTGGCACAGTTTTCTGGCTTACTAGCTACTGTCAAACCATCCAACTCATGCCAGCATGGAAGACAGACAGTAAATGATGATGGTTGAATGGTTCTGGAGTTTGCTTTCCAACTACATGGTTTCATGTTCAGCCACACTATATGACATTCTTGGGCAAGTGTCTTCTTTTATTTGGTAGACAGAGATTGAAAGATGCCTGTGGTGTATATGTATATGTGTTTATATGATTACATCTCCTTGACTTGACATTGCATGATTGTTGTGAATGAATTTCAATCATTTTCAATATTCTGCAAAAGCATGTCTGGCCATAAATATATATTATCTTGCCTAGAAACTGGAAAGAGCTGGTGATAGGAAGGACATCCGACAACAGAAAATGTGCCTTGAAAATCTCCAACCTGTGCAAGCATGGAAAAGTGGATGTTAAAGCAATAATGATAATGATGAAGACTCTTGCTACCAGATGCTTCATGGGTCTTACCTACCACACTTTGATGTTGGTTCTGCAAATTTACAGTTGAGTGGCTAACATTGAAGCACCTGTTATCACTTAATGCTTGATGATTCTCAACCATTATTTGTCTATGGACCCCCTTTCATTCCTGTTTTACTCTAGTGGGCCTCAATAGCCATTTGATGTATATAAAAAGAATTCCACTGTTTTTTAAGAATTAAGTATTGGTTTAAAATTTCGGTATAAGGCCAGCAATTTTGGGGGAGGGGTAAATCGATTACCTCAACCCCAGTGTTCAACTGATACATACTTTTATCTACCACAAAAAGATGAAAGACAAAGTTGACCTCCGCACAAATTGAATTAAGAACATAAAGATAGATGAAATGCCACTAACCATTTTTTTCCTGGTATCCTATCGAATCTGCCAACTCGCTACTTTTTTTTTTTCTAAATATAATTAAATATTGTTAGGAATAATAGAAAAACAAATGTATTATATATGTAAAACCAATTTATTGCACTTAAATTTTAACGAAATTTTATGTGGATCCCCAAGGGCCATATAGTCCCCGGTTGAGAATCACTGATTTATATACCTGTGGCTAGGGTTAAGACCTCCTTTCAGACATGAATGACCATAGGATTGCACTTAGAAAGTTACTGTCCAAGGCACAAGTCCAGGTAAGGTTGTTTATGGAAGACCAGCTGCCACCCATGCATACCAGCCTCCCCTTGTCACACCACTGATGTTATTCAAGGGAAGGGCAAAGCCTATACTACTTGGCACCAGTGGTGTTGCAACTCATTTCTACAGCTGAGTGAATGGGAGCAACATGAAATAAAGTGTCTTGCTCAAGAAAACAACACATAGCCCAGTCTGGGAATTGAACTCACTATCTCATGATTGTGAACCCAATGCTCTAACCACTGAGTCATGCACCTTCACTTATGGCTAAATTGAAATTAAATCATATTGTGTTCTTTGGGGTGATGAGGGCGGGGAGTAGAAAACTGTGGATTAGAAGTAAGAACTAAATGTTTCGGAGGAATCGTCATATCCTAAGCTTCCGAGATGCACTCAAGTCTTCCACCACCTTTTAATATGTTTCATCATATAACAAGCGATTAGGTGAAGTAGCAGAGCTGAAGTGTGGAAATATCAAATCAGTGATTTTTTTTTTGTTTGTTTTGTTTTTTGTTCCATCTGTTTTATGATTGTAAAGATCATCGTATTGATTATTACCACTACCAATACCACTACTATTACTACTACTGTTACTAACAACTCCTACCATCAACTTTCACCTACCGCCACTACCACCACTGCAGCTATCACTATTGCTGTTACTAATATCTTCAGCAAAAACTGTAAACAACACTAACCACCCACCAGCACTACAACTACCACCACTGCCACCACCAATAATATTGGTACCACTAATACTATCATCCACATTAGCATCTTCACCATCAACAACCACCCCTACCACCATCATCAATGCCACTGTCACCACCACTACCATCACTCCTACTACAACCACCTCCACTGCCACCATTCCCACCACCATCACGACCATCAATACCACTGTCACCACCACCACTACCACTACTATTGATACCTAATCGATGATTATTACCATGATCTTCTTTATGAATAGTTATCCTCACTATCATTATCAGCATCAGAATGAGAACATCTCTTTATCAACCAGAGCAGCAGCAGCAACAACAACTTTAATATAATTAATTGAATGTTGTTTGTTTCATGAAAGAAGAAAATCTGAAGAAATCTCTTATTTCAGTCCATTTAGCAACAAACATCTGCAACTAAGCTGGAATAAACTGGTTGAAGAGCAGAACATTGTTGTTTGCCAAGGAATCAGTTACTGTTTTGATAGTACCTCGATGCCATTCACCTTGATGCCGGATACTAATCCTCTTCTGGTGTAGTTACATTTACTACCACGGAGTGATAAAATAATACACTAAGATGACAAAATGACATGTTATTAAAGTAACAAATAACTGTCAAGGCAATGAGGACATTTCTACATGGTCATACGATTGCAAGAAATAGCAACCAAGTAATCCTTAACCCTTTCGTTACCAACCTGGCTGAAACCAGCTCTGGTTCTGAGTACAAATGTCTTGTTTTCATAAGATTTGAATTAAGATCTTCCACCAAACCTTAGTCATAATTTATGTTCCTAACACTAGCTGAATGATAACAAAGTTATTTTACTAAATTCTTTGTTATGTTTAAAGTAATTGAAAGAAAAACAGAGCATCTCATAATAAATACAGTAACAAAAGGGTTACATCTCACCTTAGTGTCTCAGGAAAACACATTTGATAATGTGATTCTTGACTCCTTGCATCTATGTCTTCTTGATTGGGACTGACCTGGAGCTAGACAGCAACCATAGTCGAATTGTTGTTTAAGACTTGTTGCTTAACCCTTTAGCATTTAGACTGACCATATCTAGCCCAAATATACTATGTTTTATGTTCTAACCAGCCAGATTCAGCCTATTACACTTACCCTTCAATGCCATTATAAAATATACATTCACATCATCATAATTTCAAAGCGACAAAATAATGCATGATTAATTAAAAACAATTTGCATGAAAAAGCATTACGTTTGAGAGAATAATTTGAATACTAAAAGGTTAACTGTGAAGCATGGGTTCTCAGAAATTCTAGGTTGGTGTCTGGCATGACAGAAGACCACCGGGAGTGAGGCACCACTTATTTTTTGTTACTGTATGTTTCTAGAACCTGCTTTAAGCCCATGCTACATCTGCTCTGATAATTGCCTATGACTTGGTCAATGAATCCTCTGTGATGGTTCACAATCAACAACAAGATGAGTTAGTTGCTACAGATCACACTATTCCAAAGTGTGTATACATGTGATTGGGGGCCACATTTGAACTTGTATTCCAACTGAAACTCCAAACATGACTTTTTGGTCGAAGCTGGCTCAATCTACTTCAAGTGAGTGCCACTGCAAGTACAACTACAAGTAAGCTTACTTGTAGTTGTACTTGCAGTGGCACTCAGTTATCAGACTGAGGCCATGCTTAGGTGCCACCTTGAAGGATTTTAGTTGAATGAATCGACCCCAGTATTTTTTAATTTTTTAAACCCGGTACTCATTCTGTTGAACTCTTTTGCTAAACTGCTAAGCTACAAAGACAAACATACCAACATCAGCTGTCAAGCAGTGACGAGACACACACACATGTATGTGCATGTGTGTGTATGTGTATATATATATATATATATTTCTTTATTGCCCACAAGGAGCTAAACATAGAGGGGACAAACAAGGACAGACAAAGGGATTAAGTCGATTACATTGACCCCAGTGCATAACTGGTACTTAATTTATCGACCCTGAAAGGATGAAAGGCAAAGTTAACCTCAGCGGAATTTGAACTCAGAACATAACGACAGACGAAATACCACTAAGCATTTCGCCTGGTGTGTTAATGTTTCTGCCAGCTCGCCGCTTTTTTCAGTTTCTGCCTACCAAATTCACTCACAAGGCTTTGGTCAGTCAAAGGCTATAGTAGAAGAACCATGCCAAGGAACCATGTGCTTGGGAAGTAAGCTTCTTACCACACAGCCATGAGATATTTTTCTAAAAATAAGAATGCCATGATTAGACAACTCTGTTTTAATAAACTATGAGTTGGAAAACTTTTTAACTAAAAGCCTATATTGGTTTGTTCAGTGTAAGGTCTATCAATCCTGCTGGTTGTGTATCAATCTGCTTTACTGAATCAGTAGTAAGAGTATTTGGGTCAGGTAAAGGTGCCATTTCCAAAGTGGAAATCACCTGTACTCAGTACAGTTAAAAGTATGTTAAGTAGACAAAAAGAAATGATATAAAATAGTTTAACCCTTTAGCATTCAAACCAGCCATATCCAGCCAAAATATTATACCTCTTTTTTGTTCAAACATTTCATACCTATTCTACAATGTCATAGTAAAAATAAACAAGCACATCATTGAAATCTGAAAGCCATGATGTAATGTATGATTAATTCAAGACAATATAAATAGATGAGTATTAGATTTGATAGAGTAATCTGAATTCTAAAGGGTTAAAATGTCTGTGGAATTGACACAAGACTGAGAAAGAGGATTATGCCACATTCTCAGGTGTGTCAGGATTTTGTGCATTGGAAACAACAAATGGAAAACTGTTGCAGAAGCAGTATAATGAAACTGATACAATACTTAATGCATTATTAATTACATGACATCAGATGAATTAACTTGATTTCTTCTAACGAGTAAGCTGCAATATAATCAGCCTCTGTATGTTAGTTTTCCATGTTTTATCACTTAGGGAAAGGTAACTGATTCAATAGGCACAGGTGTGGCAGAGTGGTAAGAAGTTTGCTTCCCAACTATATGATTCCAGGTTCAGTCCTTCTGCATGGCACCTTGGGTGAGTGAATTTCATAGACGGAAACTGAAAGAAGCCCATCGTGTGTGTGTGTGTGTCTTTTTCCTCATCACTGCTTGACAACCTCTGCTGGCTTGTTTACATACCTGTAACCTTGCAGTTCAGCAAAAGAGAACAATAGAGTAAGTGCCATGCTTTAAAAAAGGTAAAAAAAGTATTAGGGTTGATTCATTTGACTAAAATTTCTTCAAGATGGTGCCCCAGCATGGCTGCAGTCTAATGACTGAAACAAGTAAGCAGTTAAAATAATTGATTTCAGAGTAACACATCTTTACCTTGTTTATTAACATCAGTCATGATTCCTAACATTCATATTAGGTTCATTTGCTTCATTACTGGCCTTGTTGTGTGACTAAGAAATTTGTTTTTGCCTCTACTTGGTTTTGAGCTCAATTCTGCTGTGTGGAATCATGCTTTGGGGTCAGTCAAAGCCTCAAGTGAAATATTTGTGGGGCAGAAACTGTGTGGAAGCCTATTGGAGGACCATTCCTCTTCTTGGATGGTAGGCATAATTTATCATCACATGCTGACACTTGGGAGTCTTTAGTGAAGTTACAAGCTAGGGTTGTGATCTGAGAGCAACACCTTTCCTTTTTTCTCATTGGTCATAGAAACTCAGGTAAAGATCATTAGGGCCTGTCATTCCTACTCTGACAAAGCTAACAAAAAAAAATGTTCCAAAAAAGTCTTATAATCTATTTCATAGTGCAATTGTTTTGATTTAATTAACTGTATTATGTGCCTGTCATTTATTGATCCCAGAGAGTGAAAGGTAAAAGTTAGATCTGGTGGAATTTGATCCTAGAATGTGAAGGTATGCAACTAATTGCTCTTTAACCCTTTAGTATTCAGATTACTCCATCAGATGTAATGTTTGTGTATTCACATTGTTTTTAATTAATCATGGATTATCTCATAACTTCAAGATTTCAATAATGTGATTGTTTATTTTAGAGTGACATTGTAGGGTAGCTGTGAAAAGTTGGACCTGGCCAGTTCAAACGTAAAACAAGTGGAATATTTGGGCCAGATATGGCCAGTTTAAATGCTAAAAGGTTAATATTTAGTTCACTACAAGGTATCAAACTGTCAGAATTGTTAGCACACCTGGCAAAATACTTAGTGACATTTCTTCTGTCTTCATGTTCTAAGTTCAAATTCTACTGAGGTTGACTCTGCCTTTCATCCTTTTGGGGGTTGATGAAATAAGTACCAGTTGAGCAGTACTAGGGTCAATGTAATTGACTTGCCAGTACCACCAAATTTCAGACCTTGTGCCTAGAGTAGAAGGAATTATTACTATTGTTATTCAAGGCAGTGAGCTAACAGAATCTTTAGTGTGTCAAACAAAATGCTTAGTGGCGTTTCTTCTGTCTTTACATTCTGAGTTCAAATTCTTTCACTTTGGCTTTCTTCCTTTTGGGCTTGATAAAATAAGTACCAGTTGAACACTGGGATAGATGTAATTGACTAGCCCCCTCCCCACCAAATTGTTAGCCTTGTGTCAAAATTTGCAACCAATATTTAGTTCACTTCAGTATCACTACCACCATTCCACTGGCTTCTTTAGGCATAATGCCAGAAATTGATTGGAGGTGAAAGTTAGTTGATTATATGAATATTAGTATTTGACTGAGACTTTACTGACTTATGAAGGTTGAAAGACTTGAGCTCAGCAGGATTTGAGTCCAACATAAACAACAGGAACAAATACTGCTGAGCATTTTGTCTGATGCTCTAATGTTTTTGCCAATCCACTCACTGGCCTTATCTTCTAAATGTTTTAGTTTTCAACCTTCAACATCTTCTCGACTAGGCTTATTTTGGCTTTCTCCCTTTGGATGTCAGACTCCATAGAATGAGTGCCAGTCATATGGATTCAACAAATGAGGACAACCAATGTTGACAATATAGTGTTGTATTTTTATATTAAAAGCTATTTATTTAAGAAATCCTTAAAATTTTTAATTAAATATTAAAAAAAAAAACAGTTTTAAAATTCAGTTCTCTTGAAGATTCATAAGATTTTTTTAAAGAATAGTTTCTCAAATGATTTTTGAAGATGGAAGATAATCATTGAAGGAAAAAGATTCTCAAGAATCTGGTAAGATGTAGGTAGTAAGGAAAAGGAATGGAAGAGTAATGATAGTGGAGAATTAAGGAGATTAGTTGTGTAATTAATTACACAATGACATTTGGGGATAAAAGCTAATTAAAGATGAGTGTTAGAGAGTTTAGAGTTTGAAAGAAAGAAAATAAAGTACTTTAAAATTTGATTTGAAGAACTTAAAGCTGCTCCAGTGAAGTGGAAACAAAGAAATATCACTTTACTGACTTCATTGAGCCATGGCAGCAGGAAACAGTGTAATGCTACATATATGCCAGTCCATAAACGGAGGTGGGGATGAAAATAGTATCAGAAGCAGAAGGGAGGTTAATCAAATAGTAGTGTTGGTCATGATGATGTTGAAGACAATATGAACGGTATAAAATATTTGCTCTATTTCAGTTAGGCTTGCTCTGTACTACAAAAATATCTACCATTTACTACAGTAGAGGTAGAATGGCTGGGTGAATAAGGTATTGGACTACTTACTCATAGATTATGAGTTCAAATCTGCTATAAATATTTTGTTTTATTTTGGGGAAG
Organism: Octopus sinensis; assembly: GCF_006345805.1. NCBI lineage: Eukaryota > Metazoa > Mollusca > Cephalopoda > Octopoda > Octopodidae > Octopus > Octopus sinensis. The sequence goes on along the minus strand of NC_043005.1, from coordinate 45,929,999 downwards.
AGCACATTGAACACAGCTTCACTTCACCAAGTTGTTTTCAATAATTGCCAGATTATGGAGGAATGTTACTTTTTAAAGAAGTAATCGATCTTTGCATAGCATCTTGTACCAGTGCATTTTACCAAAGCCTTAAGACAACTCAAGCCTTGTGAGTGAAACTGAACTGATGGAAACTGTTTAGAAGCTTCTTGTAACTGTAACTTAAAGGTCCAGCCTTGTAACACTGTGTCATGCTGGTTCCACCAGAGAATTAGGCAAAGAGTACACAGTCTGTGGTATATTCAGCCACTTACAGGTTAATTCAATGAGCTGGAAGTTGAGTTGATTGAACTACTGAAAATTCATCATCAATCTTAACACACAGCTATGCTTCCCAGCCATATGGTTCTTGGTTCAGTCCCACTACATGGCACTTGGACAAGTGTCTTTTGCTATAAGCCTTGTGAGTGGATTTAGTAGACAGAAATTGAAAGAACCCTGTTGTGTGTGTATGCACATATATATGGATTTGAAAGAAGCCCATCATGTGTCTTTACATTTGTTCCCCACCACCACTTGGCAACTGGTGTTGGTGTGTTTACATTCCCACAACCTAGCAGTTCAGTAAAGGAGACTGATAGAATAAGTACCAGGTTTAAAAGAAAATAAAACGTCCTGAGGTTGATGCATTCAACTACAATTCTTCAAGGTGATGCCTGAGCATGGCCGCAGTCTGATGACTGAAACTAGTATAAAAAATAAAACCAGCAGGCCTCCATTGACTATTATTACCTCTGCTTAGCCAAGGTGGAGGTATTGTTTTTAGTTGTGTTTATTTGTCCATCGACAAGTTATCTAAAGAACCACGGGATGGATTTTGATGAAACTTTCAGGTGTATTTGGCCTTCTAACTGGCACAAACTGATTAGACTTTGAGATTGATCCTACACTGGACAAGTTTTCTGGACTATTTTTCCTGTTTTTTTACTTAATTTTTGAGAGCGGTCAGGTTCATTTTTAGTATTCTCATTTGTGAGAGTATTCAAGTTCATTTCAGATATTTTCATTTTAAAAATCATTTCTGGTTAATCATTGAGAGGATGTTGGTGTTGCCTTGGCGGAGGCTTGCGTTCTCTGAGTGCTGTTATTATTATTATTATTATCATGAACATGAAACCAGTGCTTCATACTGTCCTTTAGGGATCCTTTATTTTGTAGAAAGTATTTATGTATGTTTTCATATATATGTATTCACAACTGTGAGTTACATTAGTTCATAACTAACAAATAGTTTATACATCACAATATCCATAAACACTTTAACATTCAGCTTACTCTGTCACATATAATGCTTATTAACATTGTTTTGAATTAACCAAGGGACAGTGAGATTGGACTGATGGAAACTGTTCAGAAGCTTCTTGAAACTGTAACCTAAAGGTCCAACCTTGTCACACTGTCATGCAGGTTCCACTAGGGAATTATGCAAAGGGTACACATGTCTGTGGTATATTCAGCCACTTAAAGAAGTACCAGTTGAACTCTGGAGTTGATGTAATTGACTTATCCCTTCCCCCAAAATAGCTTCAAAAGTTTGATCATTTTTAGGATCACCTAGTAGGATAGGTGTGAGAGGCCAGATCTGGCCAATTTGAACTCAAAGCATGTAGAATATTTTGGTCGCATATAGTCAGTTTAAATGTTAAAGAGTTTAAGTAAACATTTGATTAGATTATGGTAAAGTCAGCACTTGAATATTTGTGATGAACTAGATATTTTGATAAGTATTGCACTCACTGCATGTTGGTAAGCTGGCAGAATTGTTAGCATGCAGAGCTAAATGCTTAGTGGCATTTCATCTGTCTTTACATTCTGAGTTCAAATTCTGCTAAGGTTGACTTTGCCTTTCATCCTTTCGAGGTTGATAAAAGAAGTACCAGTTGAACTCTGAGGTTGATGTAAGTGACTTATCGCTTCTTCTGAAATTGCTGACCTTGTGCCAGAATTTGAAACCAGTATTACACTAATTGTGAGAAAGTAAAAACAATTAGCTTGAAAATTAATTCTGGCCAGACAGGCATGGGAAACAACTTTGCAAGGAAAATTAAGTTAGCATTCAATGGAGCAGTATTGAATCTGGTGTTTGATCAAATTATTTGACTAATATATAACTTAGAAGTCTCACATGAAAAGATACTAAATAGATTAGTTCATTAAGAATGTAAACTTACCAATCATGCAGCTCACTTTACTATTACTTACACCATTCTGCATCTTAGTAGATACACTGTACTAAGTATGAGTCAGACCAGGTCAGTTATAGTACGTTTGTTTTCCAACGTACTGAATGACTAGCAGTGAGTCAGGCCTCTTCACTAAATATCTATTGTATTGTACAGTTGACTTCTGATGCAAACATGTTTGGTAAAGTGCAGGCACCAAGCAAGAATCAATAACTATTAGAATATTGTGATCTAGAATTCTTCTAATGAGTACTTATTTGTGTTTATGTATGTATGCATACATATATATGGCATGAAAGAAGTAGCTATGTGGTCATGCTTTCCACTTACACTACTTCGCTATTCCTGCTAAATATATGTGTAGCAAGCATGACTAAGTTGTGAAGAAGTTTGCTTTAGAATCTTGAAGTCCCAGGTTCAATTTCATTGCATAGCATATTGAGGCAAATGTCTTTTACAAAAGTCTCTGATTAACCTAAGCCTTGTGAGTGAAACTAGGTTGTCAGAAATTGTGTAGAAGCTTGCTGGATGTAAACTGTGCCTGTAATTCAAAGATCCATCCTTGTCACAATTTGTTACACTGATTCAACATGAGAATTACATGAGAATGTGTCTGTGATATACTCGAGCCACTTACATAGGAAACTTTTGAGTTGACCACTCCATTGATTGAACAACTCAGTTGCAGGATCTGTTGCATGCATGCATATACACACACAAGTATGTGTGTGTGTAGAATGGAAGTATTAAGCAGTGATGTGTATAAATACAAACTTGTTACCTGTTAAAATATTCTTGGGGCATATTCGAACTTGTAAGGAAGCCATTCACTGTATTTAGTTATGGAGAAAATTTCTTGCTGTAGACAAGCAAGTGTAAACACACACCAAGTCAGTTTGAAGTGCTCTCTAACTAGACTAAGGGATACATGTATTTTGGAGTGGTTATTTCTTCTTCAGCATCAGATACCAGAAAGGGAAATGCTACAAACTGACAAGAGTTGGATAGCTCTCATTATGTTCTTGACTTCGCACTGAGACTGGTTGTGTCAATCAGTGGCTCACCATAAACAAAATATGGAATAAAAGCACTAATCAGTTATGTTTATAAATATAATCTTGTTGCCAGTTGAAATATACTTGGACATAGAATATATTTATAAAATCATTGTTCTCATTTAATGTCTATTTTCTAAGCTGACAGCAGTTAGATGGTTTAGCAGGAGGTGGCATACCAAAGGACTGCATCAAGCTCTACTGACATATATATGCTATTATCATTGTATTACGTCTGCTTTCCATACTGGCAGGAGTTGGATGGGTGATTACTACTCTCCTAAATTGATTTTAGTTGAAGGGCCATATCTCACTCAGAAGTTTCATGTTGGTTTAGTTTTATGGCTAGATGCCTTTCGTAACACATGCTCATTCATACATACATACATATATATATATGCATTAAGATGTATGTATGAACAGATAAATATGTGTGCACATGCAGATACCTATACACGTGCATACATAATTGACTTGGGTGGGCATAAAATGTGTAATTGTATTAAATTGTTCTTTCTGCAGTATGGTCTTTTTTTATTTTTCAACATCAGTAGATTTTAGTTCTAAAATCAGCAACAGCTCTCCACGGCCCAGAAATTAACTTCATTAGATTGAAAAAATCGTTTTTCAAACTAATTTCCTCATCAGACCAGAGCATGTTGATTGAATTGAACTTAAGAGATTGGAATGTACATCGTATATCTCATTCAGGTTACTTTTCTGTCTCTGGTCTTGGTTTTGAAGACTTCTTGTTTGTTTATTAATTAAGACTAAATATGTCCAGCCATTAACCCAGCTCTCTCATACATAATTTATTGGACTGTTGGCACAGTTTCTAAGCATTTGTAGACCTTTACTATTATAAGTATATTCTATAAAGCATTATTTACTCTTTCTGGTTGAAAGTGTGATTAAAAAAGGCCATTTTTGTTATCTTCAACTTGGTTTCCATGTTTATTTCACATATGGCCATGAAAGTTGAGTTATGGCCTACAGAGTATAATTGTGAATACAAGTAGCAGAAATGGGGTTCCTCCAAAGGGTCTCTGGGGTAATGTTACTCAGCAGGGAACATAACTCAGAGATTAGGGAGTCTCTCAGAGTTGAGCCACTACTTCTCTGGAATGAGAGGTCACAGCTCCAGTATTATAGACATGTCATTAGAATGCCACAGGTAAGTATTGCAAGACAGATTCTTCAAGCTGAGCCAACTCACTGGCGCCTCAAGAGTGGACTAAGAACAAAGTGGTTGGATAATATTCATTGTCTCAGTTGGTCATGCTTGATAATCCGGCCACAAAGTCTGATTGTCCCTTGTGAAAGAACCCTTCGTAGCAGGTGTCTGAGATCTCTGCCCTCACAACTCTCCCAGGAATAGTGAGTAGAAAAGATGGATGGATAGTATATTCTACAAGATGTTAACAGTTTTTTTTTTTTAGAATTTATTCTGGAAACAAGAATGGAACATTATTATAAATATATTTCTAGAAACCATAAATGGACTGTTACTATTAAAAGTATATTCAAGAAATCATTCAGGGATTTATACTAAGATGGTTTTACTGTTCAAGCCATCGTGGGAATTAAGCCTCTATGTAGTCATTTGATCTGCTAGAAATAGCAACCAAATCTCCTTCAAATTCAATCACACCATCATGAAAGCAGAAGAACAAATTATCTGGGGTGGAGTTGGGGAGGATAACAAATAACAAAATGATCACATATGAAATATATTTGATGATGGATAGAGGCTGAACTAGGAGTAAATAACAAGGCATAGTATTGGAAATTTTCATTCATGAATCTGTACTGTTAAAAGTACATCTCTCTGCAACAAGGCATATAGTACATTCTTAGTCAGTTCTTTCACACAATCAACACAACTTTACCCCCCCCCACACACACGTGTGCATCAACTTTTATAAACTGTCTCATAATTAAGTTATATTCTGCTACAATCTCTTACTATGTATAATATATTTATATATATATATGTATATATATATTATAATAATAATAATAATAATAACCTACATAGCATTTCCATGCAAACTCTTGTATTTCAGTTAAAATGGATGGTAATAACCAGGTAAGCTTTATATAAATAGCATTACCAAAATAGTAGAGTCAGTGCTGGCATAGATTTATTTAGTTTTTGCTAACCCCAACAATTAACACTAGTCCCACTACCATCACCTTCATGATGACTGACATTTGAAATAGAACCAAGTAACATGGACCTTAGTGCCATTGTAATGACTACTGCTGTCATCACTACCATGATGGCCAGGTAACACCACCACCACTACCACCACCATCACCACCACTGCAATTGTGTGCAGAACATTAATCATATTTTTCATCACTACTAACTGTTGTTGCTTCTATTCCCTACCCCTCACCCCATCCCCCACTATCATCACCACTACCACAGAGTCCATCACCACTGCTGCTGCTGCCCCGCCTCCCATCCAGCTCCACTCCATTGCCATCACTACTTCCCATACCACCACCACCACCGCTACTACTACTACTACTGTGTCCTTCACCATCACATCTGCTTTCATCACTTTCCATGCCCACCACCACTACCACCAGCACTGCTACTACTATTACCACCATCTCCACCATCATTACCAACTTCTAATCCCATTGTTTCTCACTACCTGCATCATCATCACCACCGCCACCACTACTGGCTCCATTCACAACTACTAATACCTCCACTACCACCACAACCAATGACTACCTTCATCAGCACCACAGCTTCCTTGTCACCATCACTATCAGCATTCTTTTACCGGTTTCAGTCATTGGACTATGGCCATGCTGGGGCACTGCCTTGAAGTGTTTAGTCAATCAAATCAATCCCAATACTTATTTTTAAACCTGGCACTTATTCTATTGGTGTCTTTTTGCTGAAATGCCAAGTTACAAGGACATAAACAAGCCAATAACAGTTGTCAAGTGGTGGTAGAACACACATTTACATACATACATACATACACACACGCACACGCACACACACATACATACATACACACACACACACACCTGCATACATACATACATACATACATACATACATACATACATACATAGACACAGATATGTACATACATATGAACACAAATAGCTTGAGGTTCATTACAGCTGTTTCAGATGCTTTTTTATTTTTATTAATGAACATATCAATTACATCATGAAAAAGCAGTTTTCTTCAGGTGAATAAAAATTTAAATCTCAAATTTAACATTTATATTGATCTGCTCTGTGGTTGTGTAGTAAGTTTCAGGACAAGTCCATATATAACTTAGTACATGTGTGAGTGTCCATATATACTGTTGACCTAACTTGGTGTCCTTATCATTAAAATACCTTGATTCAATTGGATCCTGCCAATATATATATATATATATATATATATATATATATATATGGCTCGGAGGTTAGAGTGAGAGCATTGGCCTCACAATCATGAGATAGTGAGTTTGGTTCCTGGATCAGGCTGTGTTGTGTTCTTGAGCAAGACACTTTATTTCATGTTGCTCCAGTTCACTGAGCTGTAGAAGTGAGTTGCGATGTTGCTGGTGCTAAGCAGTATTGGCATTTCCCTTGGATAACATTGGTGGCATGGAGAGGAGAGGCTGGTATGCATGGGTGACTGCTGGTCTTCCATGAACAACCTTGCCTAGACTTGTGCCTTGAAGGGAAACTTTCTAGGTGCAATCCCATGGTCATTCATGACCAAAGGGGGTCTTTCCTCTCTCTCTCTCTCTCTCTCTCTCTATATATATATATATATATATATATATATATATAATGTGTGTGTGTGATGGGCTTCTTTTAGTTTCCATCTGCCAAATCCACTCACAAAGGGGAGATTGTGTTTCCCTTTTCTTTTATGCAAACTCAAATTTAGCCCAAACACCCTGTATTTATATAATGTTTGGCTTCCTCTCAGTTGCCATCTCCCAGACTCAATCACAAGGCATTGGAAATTAGAGGTAGTGTAAGAAAATAATTTGATAGTAAAGCTAGAGAAAGAGGGTAGAGTGGATGTCAGAAATAATAGGAGAGAGAGAGAGAAAGCAGAAAAAACAAAAGAATACTTTAGAAGGTTATAATGCAAGAAATAGACTGGTTAGAGAAAAATAATAAGATAAAGAAAAGGAGAAAGTAGGAGATATGAATAGTGATCTTAGAGAGAGAGAAAGGAACACTGATAGTTAATGGGGACAGATGAGAAAGAGAGAGAAATCCTGAGAGTTAATGGAAGTGGATAAGAGAATGAGAGAAAGGAGAGACTTGTTATATACATTTTTATCTACTTTGGTGGCTATTTTTCTAATATTAGATAATGCTGGAACTCTAGGATTTTTGTTGGTCAGACTTCAGTTTTGAAGAATATTCTTTTATTTATTTATATATATTTATTTATATATATATATGTGTGTGTGTGTGTATATATGTGTGTGTGTGTGTGTATATGTGTGTGTGTGTGTATATATATGTATGTGTGTATAAATATGTATGTATATGTATATATCTGTATATAGACGTAAAACATTCACAACACCGTGTTTGCTGCCTAGAACTTATTAATCGACTAGAACTGGTTGCAATCAATTCTTGACTTCCTGGTAATTGTAGATTCTTCAGTAAATTGTTCTAGTTGATTCCACTTGAATTCTGTCATGATTACTGGTCAATTCAGCCGACATTAATAACTGGTTATTTCAACAGGGATCAACAGCAATTGAACACTTTTTCACTTCTCCATGGCAAATACAATTGCCCATAGTTGATTATTAGGAACTCAATCCAAACTGAAAGCTTGGCTCCTTTGTACAAGCACTCAATGTTTCTTTTTTTTTAAGTCAGATATTCTTGTTAATTTTGGCTCTATATCATGTGCTATAAATATATCTTATTGCAGTTCACTGGAGGCAAGTGTTTGTGAATTTAAAGTTTTATGTGTAAAGTTCAATCTGTTACATTCATATAAAAGCATTTTATATTTTGTTCACTGAAATCACTTTTCATAATTGAGTTGTTGGTTTTAGGCAAAGAAACCACTTGAGTCTCAGCTCCAATACCACCTACAGGGAATTTATGGGGGAAATAAAGTTTATATATAAATTAGAAGAGAGAGAGAGAGAGCCTTGTCATAGTTGTTAAACTGCCAGAAAAAAAACAGCCAAATCATCCCCAAATCATACCCTGCTGTTTTAAAGGTAGTGAGACAGATTCAATATGTGGAACAAACACAGCTGGAACACATTTGAGGTTTATTCCCTCGGGGCTGCCAACAACAAAAGATGGAAATAAATTAAACAGTGGAGAAAGTGTGTACGCTATACCCAGACTGTCAGATTGCATGCAACATAGTTACTGTATATCAGCATGTAGAGTGTATATCTGGGTAGAGACATAGGGTATCAGAAATTATAATACTATGGGTTGCACCTTGCTTTTTGTTTTTGACTGAAGAAGGACCTTATGATGCAAAGCCATCAAACAAAACTTCAGAAAAAGAAATTACATAGAATTGGGAGACATGAATGTGGAATATATTGCAGTGCTTATATAACATGCTCACATTGAAAAACTAATAATGGAGGTGGAATGATTATTTCATACTTATGTTTTACCTTTTACCTATTTCAATTATTAGACTGTGGTCATGCTGTACTTCCTTTTTTTTTTTCTTAAACCTTGTACTTATTCTATGACTATCTTTTACTGGACCACTTGGTTACCTGGACATAAACAAACCAACACTGATTGTCATGCACACACACACACACACACGCACACACAATGGGCTTCTTTCAGTTTCTGTCTACCAAGTCCACTTACAAGGTACTTTGGTTGGCCCAGGGCTATAGTAGAAGACACTTTCTCAAGTGGGACTGAAGCTAGAACCATATGGTTGAGAAGCAAGCTTCTTACGATACATCCATGCCTGTGCTTTATATATGCAATTGTTATATAGATAACTGCAGGTTCATCATCATTTTACATCCAGTTTCTATTATAGCATGGGTTTCCTTGGTCATCACGATCTGAGTCAATTCATACTCCTAGTTACTCCTCCTCACTCCTACACAGAACAGAATATAATATTTTGCTTGAATGTTTCACTTCTGACCTGGTTGCTTTATTGTTTGCTCTCCTTCTAAACAACCACATTAGAAAGTGCACTGTGTATTTCAGCATGTAACCAGCACTAGAGAGGTTGCCATATCCTTGCCAACACCAAAGAGTCCTCTTGTCTCTACATTGTTACTGTTTATTTACTGACCATTTTACTGAGTGCACTAGATACATTTTATCATGCCTCCAGAACTACTGAGGTGGACTTGTATCATGTAAGACTACTGAGTCCTTGCTACCCTATGATGTTGAAACCTAAAGCTAAATGTGTCTGAGAAGGTGAATAGAAGAGTGATAACATAAGAATCAAGAAGGGTGGCTGAAGGATGTAAAGAGTGTAAGAAGAGGGAAAGATACAGTGAGGGATAATAACTGAGAGTGGAGATAATCAATATTAAGAGCAAGTGATGGATGTCAGTAACAAATAACTTAGGGGAAAGAGAGTGATGATTGGCAGTGCAGAAATATGTTGTAACAGGTACTACCTTTAACTGTTCCACTGGCAGAATAATGCAGTGAATGGAAAAGAGGATGAGTGAGGAGATAGTGAATGATGGTTCCCACTGGTGTAAATCGGAATTCAGTAAATAAATAAATAATAAAAAAGGCATACTCAATACTGTTAGAATAGAATATTATTATTCAGAGCCGAGTCTGTGTGGGTGAATAATTTAGAATATCTCCGAGGAGTGGAATCGAGAAACTCAGAGTAGAAACACACACAAGCTTAACTATGAATAAATAATCCATCTGCCTGTCTGTTACTCTGTCTACTTATCTTCTTTCATCCTTTCTTCCCTCATTCCATATCTCAACATCATCATCATCATCACCAGCATTTTTATTCCACTTTCTATACTAAATATGTGCTTAGATGGGTTATCATTGTCTGAGTTCTCATTTGAAGTTACTCTCTCTCTCTTTCTCTCTCTCTCTTCCTCCCCCCCGACACACACATATAGATAGATAGATAGATAGATTTAATCATATCAAGTCATGCCTAGAGTTGCACACATACATACATATATATATAATAAAATCAGCGTGTATGTGTGTTCATTATGCATGAAGTAAAAGCTTCCAGTGAAAGCAAATAAGAGAGTGGACATGAAATGGAGTTAGCAAAAGAGAAGGATGAGAAAGAGAAAGACTGCAAGTATGAGAGACCTCCAGCCAACACCACCACTAAAACCACCACCACCACCACCACCACCTCCTCCTCCTAGATTGTTCAACAGTTAGATTGCAGTCAGTCATTCATAGCAAATGATCAATCAAATTTCTACCTAATACATGAAGTTATTTCTGCTGGAGCGTATTCTGTTTCTCTTCCATATTATTATTATTATTATTATTATTATTATTATCTTTAAATCTTTCCATGCCTATTTTATAATTGTAATTTCATTTTGAGGTTATTTATACTCTGTAGTATTAATAAATATGGGGAAAGCTATATATTTATATATATATATATATACATATATATATATAAACATTGTGGTCTATTGTAAATGTGCAAACATCAGGAATATAGATAGGCAAGTGAATAATCTATTTTATCGATATTTATTCATATATATATATATATATATATATGTGTGTGTGTGTGTGTGTGTGTTGTGTGTGTGTGTGTGAGGGATGTATGACCTGGTTAGGCATGGTAGGCAATGCCTAATCAAAGACTATGAATAATAATCATTAAATACAAAAAGTAAATGATTTCTAATCCATTATGAAAATACTAATATAATGCATGAAATCTTAATATATAATTCAGTAAAGGGCTTCTATTTGGAGGTTAGACAGGCTTTCAAATTCAATATGTGTGTTAATGCTGAGGTAGTCAGTTGCTGTGAGTTCAGCTCCAGAAAAGGTGAAATAAACAGAAATGCTTTGCTTCATGCAGAAACTGCAGGAGCTACTGTGTGAGATTTTGCAAGCTCTTCTAAATCTATTGCAGTGGTGGAAACCTTTCTGTATCATCATCAGCCAGTATCTCAGAGTCACAAGCATTTTACTCCTTAGCCTGTTCTCTTTGCCTGAGTGAGGCAGGGAGGACTGAATTGATTTTTTTGCCAGTGGAAGGGTTCCACTTGTGGTCTCTTATCAACCATAGCCACCGTGAGCTTGTTTAAGCTGCCATGCCTATCCTCTTGATGTCTTTTTTCAGTTGTCTGGCATCCATACCTATCATTTGTAAGAAATGGTGCAGCAATCCAGCTGGAAAGCTGTGGCAGCTGACTTACATGGGGAATGAACTCTCATGCCATCCCTTAGTAAGGGCCTTATCAGTCTTATTGAATTCTACTTCTATCCATTCATCTTTAATACAATGTGTTTGTGTGTTACCCTGGATATGTGTTTGCTGCAAAAGACAGATGATTTTTAAGAGACCTGTTTTTACACGAGTGTATTAAGTGACCTGTATATCGCTCCATGGGCAGAAATAGTCTGTAATTAACCTGACCATTTAAAAATTGTAGGTATATATATATATATATATATATATATATATATATATATATATACACACACAATTTATATAACCAAATCAATTCATATATCAGAAAGCAGAACCAAATTGAGATCGATCAACATCAGTGGGAATTGCAGCTGTGGTTAAGTGAACCATTTGATCGTGGTCGTTGCCGGCGCCGCCCCGTCTAGCCTCCGTGTCGGTGGCACGTAAAAGCACCATCCGTTCGTGTCCGTTGCCAGCCTTGCCTGGCCCCCGTGCAGGTGACACGTAAAAGCACCATCCGTTCGTGGCCGTTTGCCAGCCCTGTCTGGACCCCGTGTCGGTGGCACGTAAAAGCACCATCCGTTCGTGTTCGCTGCCAGCCTCGCCTGGCCCCCGTGCCGGTGACACGTAAAAGCACCATCCGTTCGTGTCCGTTGCCAGCCTTGCCTGGCCCCCATGCAGGTGACACGTAAAAGCACCATCCGTTCGTGGCCGTTTGCCAGCCCTGTCTGGACCCCGTGTCGGTGGCACGTAAAAGCACCATCCGTTCATGTTCGCTGCCAGCCTCGCCTGGCCCCCGTGCCGGTGACACGTAAAAGCACCATCCGTTCGTGTCCGTTGCCAGCCTCGCCTGGCCCCCGTGCCAGTGACACGTAAAAGCACCATCCGTTTCGTGGCCGTTTGCCAGCTCTGTCTGGGCCCCTGTGTTGGTGGTACGTAAAAGCACCATCCGTTTGTGTCCGTTGCCAGCCTCACCTGGCCCCCGTGCCGGTGACACGTAAAAGCACCATCCGTTCGTGGCCGTTTGCCAGCTCTGTCTGGCACCTGTGTGGGTGGCACGTAAAAAGCACCCACTACACTCACGGAGTGGTTGGCGTTAGGAAGGGCATCCAGCCGTAGAAACACTGCCATATCTGACTGGGCCTGATGAAGCCTTCCAGCTTCACAGACCCCAGTTGAACCGTCCAACCCATGCTAGCATGGAAAACGGACGCTAAATGATGATGATGATGATGACACAATTTATATATATATATATATATATATATATATATATATATATAGGCACAGGTGTGGCTGTGTGATAAGAAGTTTGCTTCCCAACCACGTGGTTCCAGGTTCACTCCCACTATGTCTCACCTTGGGCTAGTGCCTTCTGTCTTTGGTCTGACCAAAGCCCTGTGAGTAGAATTTGGTAGATAGTAACTGAATGAATCCCATTGTTGTGTGTGCACCTTTCTGAATATGTTTGTCCTCCACCACCACTTAACAACCAGTGTTGGTGTGTTTATGTCCCTGTAGCTTAGCACCTTGGCAAAAGAGACTGGTAGAATAAATGCCAGGCTTTAAAAATAAAATGGGTGCTGGGGGAGTGGGTCAATTCATTTCACTAAAAGTATTTCAATACTATGCCCCAGCCAGTGACTGAAACAAGTAAAAGATATATTGTGTAAATTTAGTACACAACTGTGTATGCTTCATTATTGCATGCATGTGTGTGTATGTGTATATTCTCCATGTTTACATAATTATGTGGAGGCACTTGGCTTAGTGGTTAGGGTGTCAGCGTCATGATCATAAGATTGTGGTTTTGATTCCTAGACTGGGCAACGCGTTGTGTTCTTGTGCAAAACACTTCATTTCACATTGCTCCAGTCCACTCAACTGGTAAAAATGAGTAATGATGCGATGGACTGGTGTCCTGTCCTGCTGGGGAACACATACACCATTGAAACCGGGCCCATGAGCCTGACTAGGCTTTAAAAGGGCGCAAGTGGAGGTGCAATGGCCCATTGGTTAGGGCAGTGGACTCGCGGTCGGAGGATCGCAGTGTGTTTATTGAGCGAAAACACCTAAAAAGCTTCACAAGGCTCCAGCAGGGGGCGGTAGTGATCCCTGTTGTACTCTTTCGCCACAACTTTCTCTCACTCTCTCTTCCTGTTTCTTGAGTAATGCTGCGATGGACTGGTGTCCCGTCCAGCTGGGGGGAACACATGCGCCACAGATCCCGGGAAACCGGCCCATGAGCCTGGCTAGGCTTGAAAAGGGTGACGTTTATCGTTTTTATACATAATTATATATACATATGTAATTTTCAGAAACTGCAGGACACTGTGTGTGTATGTATGCAGGCAAGCAAGCGTCTGGCTTAGTGGTTAGCATATTTGGCTCATGATCATAAGGGCAGGAGTTGGTACTTTGTGTTTGGAGCAAGACACTTTAATTTCTGTTGCTCCAGTCCACTCAGTTGAGTAGTAATGGCCAATTTTGTCCATTCCGTGTAATGCTGTGTGGAGTGCTCGGTCAGTTGTACATTAATATCATGAGCAGGCTATTCCATTAATCTAATTAACTGGAACCCTTATTGTCATAAATGATGAAGTGTCAGTTAAGTGAATGTATGTTATTTATGTGTGTATGTGTGTGTATATATATATATATATATATACATACAAGTGCCATTGTTATACTGTTGTAGAACCAGTGTTATTCATTTCTAATATCTTGAAAAAACATGTCTGGTCATGAGGAAATATTACCTAATTTGGAAACAGGTAAGGGTTGATGATAGGTGGGGCTGACTGCCATAGGAAATCTGTCTCAGTAAACTTCATCCTATTCAAGCAAGCATAGAAAAGTGAACATTATGATGATGATGTTGAGCTCTGTTTGTGTGTGTATGTATACACACACACACACACAAATGGAGTGGACGGTATTCATTCACATGATGTCTCAGGGGAAAAAAATAAGTGTTTTATGTTTTGAGGTATGTTCATCAAATTTCAGTCAGTTTGTCTTCATGACATGTTGCCAATCTCGCTTGATGAACCTGCCTTTGACCTCGGTGACAGCCTCCAGGTGACTTCAGAGCTGACTCCAGGCCTTTGTTACTATCTTCTGTTTTAGGACCCTGAAAACTCTGATAATCTTGGCATTTAGCTTGTCCTTTGTGCTGCAGCTGGATTTGTTAGTCTTTCATTCCATCGTGCCCCACACAAGGAAGTTGAGGGGTGTTGTCATCAGACAAATTGGGAGGGCAAATGACCGTTGCTGTGTGATCGAAGAAATTCTCTGACAGCCAAGCCTGGGTCTTCTGGTTGGTGTGGCAGGGTGCAGAGTTTTGCTGCCATGCATACAGCCTCCTCACAGCTAACTAGTCAATCCAGGACCTCACCACCTCACTCAGAACATGGATGTAGCCTTTTAGCCTGAGGCTCTGAGGGAAGAAGTGAGGTGGCATGACAACACCGGAGACCATGATTGTTGCTGGAAATTTCATCTGCATCACTCTGGGTATGTCCTTGTGTGGGACAGCATGCTACCCGTTGTTCTTCGAGTTGATCTTCCGGTCTTTACAGAAATTCTTTTTGTTGCAGAAGAACCACAGCCTGTCTGGTGTGTTTGAGTTGCTTTTCCTGTATCATCTTGGACAGAAATTGTCTCTTCTTCATCTTGTATAAAAAGTATTGAATATCCTCATGCACCACCAATCTTGTAATGGCACACATGGACTTGCTGGGATCATTGTTGATGATCTGCTGTCAGTGATGAATTCCAGTGTTCTGATGGCATCAGATTATCAATCAGGGGTTTTTCCTTACTGTTGTCACCTTGTAGTTGAATACTGAATCTTTCAGCTCCTTTCTGACCTTTTCCACCATCATTCTGCTGATGTTAAGGGAATCTGAAATCTTGTTTGTCCTTGCTGGCATAGATTCCCAGGAGGACTGTCTCTTCCACAAATTGGAGGGTTGGGGGATTCAAAATTTTCAATATTCAATAGTTCTGTAAAAAAATAAAGCAAAAACAGTTGTTGCTTTTAAGGAAAAGACCAACAATGATAGTAAAACAATGCATACAATTAATAGTTGAAAATAGCAAATATATACAATCACGCCCTGTACATAATATGTATGTGCTTATGTTGTATATATTGTATAATACACTTACACACTCGAATACTAGGATATCCTGGATCATGGAAATGCTTTTGCAACAATGTCTGAAGCATAACTAAACATGCCATTTGTTCTGGGGTGTACAATATGTAACTCCCTCTCACTGTCTTCTGTGGTTTAATCACCCCCTTTGTTCTTCCTCTTTGTTTCCTTGGTGAGGTAGTTATGGGTCTTTTTCTCTCTTGATAACTTGATCTTTTATACCTATGTTTTTTTTTCTTCTTGCAAAAATATGTTGATATAGAAAACAACCCCCCACCAAAAAAAAAAACCCAACTAATTTTCAGTTTTATTCATTCAAAAATTTCAAGATGTTTTTGAAAACTCTTTTAAGCATTCAAATGACTTTGAGATATTCTACGCTCACTTTCTTCTGTATTTCATATGACATATGAAGTGTTAACTTTGCTTCTTCTTTCTTATATTATTCTTAATTTTTATATTTTTAAAAATATTGAAATATGAATCTTTTATGAGCTGAAAATAAAGATTTTGTTTTTTTTATTCTTGCAGGCAAACAACACACACCTCACACAAGGGGGGGGGGGTTGTGCACGCAAGCACTTAAGTGGAAAAAAGACAGAGAGAATGAGTGACACTTCATATAGTCAGAGTTTAGTAAACTCTGACTATATGAAGTGTCACTCATTCTCTCTGTCTTTTTTTCCACTTAAGTGCTTGCGTGCACAACCCCCCCCCTACACACACACACACACACACACAAACAAACAGTATCTCATTGTTTAAACCTGAATGCGGGATTGCTTTTATATGTAGAAAAGTCCCACAAGAAACATGATCAGATTAACGCCATAAGGAATTTCTTTTATCAAAAATTGTTAATGAGTTAATTACATTAGAGTAGCATCTGTATCACATGAGTTTCCCTGGAGAAATCTATAATTATTGAGATGGTGAGTAAAGATGGTACAAATTTTACTTGGTACTGTTATACTGTTCTGCAATTAAGCAGGTAGTAGGTTTCAAGTTGAACTAATTATGTCAACAATATTTATGCATTTCTAAAATAGCAAAATAATAAATAATTCAACACAGCTAAATTCTATATTGATTCTTACACATTTCCCTTTCTTTTTTTTCCGTATTTTATCATCTCTGAACACCAAGACTTTCAATTTTTCTTCAGATGTTAGGAAATAAACAAAACAAAATATTCTGACATTGTCTTATGCAAAAATGAACATTTCTGTTTAAGAATATCTTCATCATGGCTTTTCCATAGGAATATATGTTACTACTGTTTTTAACCCCAGGAGGGACCTCCTCCAGTTGGTTATTGATGCAATCTGCACCAGATATATATTGCATCAATAACCAGCTTGAGGAGGCTCCACTGAGATATGTGGAGCGGGCTATTGTAGAAAACATTTTCCCAAGATTCAGTGCTGTAGGACTGAACTTGTAATTACATAATCACAAAGTAAACTTCTTAACAATATAGCCATGCCTATTTTGGTAAACAGAAAAAACAGGGAGGAGCTGAACACTCCAAGTTTCAATCCTGTGTTATTATTTTTTCAGTGACTGAGCACTTTCTTTTACTGTTTAGCTCACCGTCACATTGTTTATAAACCTACCATTATTTAACCCTTTCGTTACCAACCCGGCTGAAACCGGCTCTGGCTCTCAGTATAAATGTCTTGTTTTCAAAAGTTCTGAATTAAAATCTTCCCCCAAACCTTAGTCACAATTTATGTTCCTAACACCAGCTGAATGATAACTAAGTTATTTTACTAAATCCTTTGTTATATTTAAAGTAATTGAAAGTAACACAGAGCATCTCAAAATAAATACAGTAACGAAAGGGTTAAAGGCTTCAATTTATTTTTCTTGAGCCGCCCAAGGACTCATAACACCAATTATGTTTCAGTGGTATATAAGTGACTGAGATCACATTGTCCTTCATGAATGGGACACCAGTAGAATTTGAACTCAACGTAAGAACAGACAAAATGTCGGTGAACATTTTGCCCAGCATGCTAAAGATTCTGCCAGCTCACCGCCTTATTTTACATAATATTCTCAACCCAGGAAGAATGAAAAGTTGTGTTGAACGTAGATTGTAGGGAGCAAGATCAATACTGTATTTAATGTATTTTGTCCAGCTCACTAATGATTCTGCCAACTAGCCCCAGATCAACTTGACTTAGCAGTTGTGGCCATCCTTCATTTTTATTCTGACATATCCAGAACCATATCATCCAATGTGTCACTCCTTTTTTAAAGATGGAGGGTGTAATTTGAGGGAGATTTGGTTGCTCTTTCTTGTGATTTCAGGAACTATAGCGAGATTCCCTTATTGGTTCATTACTTCTGTAAGTTTAGATAGTTACAAAAGATCTAAATATATTGAATTTAGGTGTGTTCAGTTACTAAATAAAGAGCAGTGGGTATTATACAAATGTAGTATTGACTGTTTTTAGAAAAACTTGATTTATATTCCATCATTGGTATTGCTCTATTTTTATGTCCAACACATTTAACTTTGTTTTGCATATCTTTTTTTTTACAAATAGGTGCTTTGGAGAAATGAAGGCTTCCCTATTTTTGCATCCCATTGCAGCTTTAAGACTATTAACCCTTAATCTTTCAACTAATTGTGTGCTATATTGAATAACTAAATTTATCTGTTCCCATATAAAATTATTAAACAAAGGAAATTGAATCAAATAATCTTAGATATGAGCATCAAAATTATTGTGGAGGCCTATAAAAATGGACAGATAAAATATGAAGTGGGTGGGGAGTACTTCAAATTCTAGGACTATGTGGAGAAAATTGATTTCTCTTGATTAAATACCAGGCTTAATTATTGTAGTAGAAGAGTGTAATCAATAGAATCAACTTTGGTATATTATTGGTTCTTCTTTCATTAAGCAAAAAAGGATGGAAAGCAGAGCTGACCGCACAAACTTCTGAATTAGAAGTATTATTTAAAATGATCCTATAATGGAAAATTAAAATTCTTTGAACATAACACAAAAGCTATAATGAGAGAGAGAGATGGAGAAGGGAAAGAAAATGCTAAAGGCAACTGTTAATCTGTGAAATTGACACCAAGAATTAGGTTGAATGTGGAGAAAGTCTTGCAAGTAATAGAGAAGTGGCAAGTTGTCTTAAGATAACCTCTGAAGCTGTAACAATAAAACTTTAAGATATTATACAATAGATCTAACACGTTATTGATCTATATAATAAATAATTAAATTAAGAATATTATATAAAGATAACATTCAGTGTTATATGAAGAAAAAGATATAGTGCATTTATAAGCCATACAATTTCGATTTTCTTCCCTTGGCCTGAGGCCACAATTATGAAAGGGTGAATTGTAGTTCACTGAATCAACTGAAATATATGGTTGGTGTTTATATTATTAATCCTCGATAAATGAAAGTCGATATCAGACACAGATAGATTTGAGATGAGAATAACTGCTGGCTGTTTGTTTGCAACTCTACCACTTATCCATAGCTTTATTTTGTCACACTAGTGGGGGCTGGAGCCCCTCAACCTTTGATGGAATTATAAAGGCAGTCATGACATTTGTAAATGAGGCTTGGTCTGTTGTGTTTGTGTGTCTGCTAATTATTAGCATGTCTGTTCCCTGACATTGCCTAACTATTTTATCACCTGTCCATATCTTCTTCACTCCTACAGTTCCTTGAAGAATGGTGTTTGCAAGATTGTTAGATTGTCATACATCTTGTTAGATTGTCATGACCATCTTAGCTTTCTTTCCTTCACCGTTGTAGGGTTTTCATAGGGGCAGGAGGCAATGTTATGCCAGGTGGTTTTGCAAACCTGCTCAAATGACCGGCATCGAAGCCTATGTCATCGAAGGCCAACTAAGATGGAGCGGCCACGTGGTTAGAATGACTGACAAACGACTTCCCAAACAGATCTTCTACTCCCAACTCAAAGACGGCAAGCGTACAAAAGGAGGCCAGAAGAAACGCTACAAGGACTCCCTGAAAACGAACCTCAAAAAGTGTGACATCGACTTCACTAACTGGGAGGAAACGGCAAAAAACAGACCACTCTGGAAAACCACCATCCATGAGGGAACGGCAACTTTCGAGTTGAAAAGGTCTGCAGAGCTGGAGGGGAAAAGACGATGACGGAAGGAACGCCAACAACAACCACGTGCGACTCTCCCTTCCGGTACTAGATGTCCGCACTGCGACTGATCTTTTCAAGCAAGAATTGGTCTTATCGGTCACCTACGGACTCACCAGTAAATTTTCGCGAAGACCATCATCCTCGACCTTGAGGGATTGCCATCATCATACAGGGTGTCCCAGAAAGAACTATTTCTGTGAAATCAGACAGTTTAAAAAAAAAATCTCACTTTTATTTATGTTTATCATGTTTAACATGATAAACATTCAAAACATTGCGTACCACCCATTGCCTCGTCACTGTAAGCTTGTCAAAGCATGCTCAATGTCTCTGTAGCAACCTTCACAAGTTTAATGCAAAATTTCATGTTGGCTCTTTGTTCCAACTTCTTGTCCATGACAAAATTCATGGGCTACAGCATACACATGATCACAAAAACACAAATTTCACAACTTGCGAAGTTAACACAGCAGTAGCACTCAGCACACTGCTCCATGAAGGTCACAGCTAGCACTCACTGTATATGCATCCATGTACTGCCATCTGTTGGCATACTACAGAACTAGTCCAGGAAGTTTTTGATACCACTACATAGGTTGTTAAGATAAATAGATTTGAAAGGACTTTCTTATAAGTAGTATAATCTAACAGTTATTCTAAAACTTTTACACATATTAGATGAATATCAGTAGATCCATTTTAATAATTGAGAAATATCTTTATCTAAATTCTGCCCCACCTATGCATAGTATCACTAAACACTTGTGAATGTAATTTGGTCAAGGGAAAGGATGCAGTCCATGGGCTGGTGTGTGTGTGTGTGTGTGTGTGTGTGTGTGTGTGTGTGAGAGAGAGAGGGAGGGAGAGAGAGAGACAGAAACAGAGATATATTGTTGAATTAGTTTTGTAGACAAAAAATATCTTGTGGTTTAGATTGTGCTTTAGTTGACAATGCTACTCTGCATCATGAGGTCAATAAAATAATCACAAGACAAAGTACTTACGTTAATAAAATCTACTAAAACTATTAGAGGCTGCATTCAGCGTGACTGAGATAGCATTTAATAGTAAAAAAAGAAGAGAGATGCAGTTCATTGATGTTAGGCAGCAGACACTGGATAATTGATAAGAGTTCCTATGAGCTTGCAGCAGTGTTTCGTCTTGAAGTCCAGTAAACAAAAGTTTTGTAAGAAGAGCAGCTTCATTAATCACAGAAGCAGTAACTGTATAACTGGAGCACATCTAGATGAAATGCAGTTACATATTTTTTCTCTTTTGAGCATATGTGTATATATATATATATATATATGTGTGTTTCATATATATATATATATATATATATATATATATATATATATATATATATATATATAGAGAGAGAGAGAGAGAGAGAGAGAGTTGTAACTAACCAATTGGTTTTGGGCTCAGTCCCACTGCATGGCACCTTGGACAAGTGTGTTCTACTATAACCCCAGACTGACCAAAGTGAAGCATTGATGTGTGTGAATCATATAGCAAGCATGTGCATCCAAAATGAAGATACATATAATGGAACCACCAACTGCACTTCTGCCATATCTACAAAGGAAAAATTTGCCATTGTTTTGTGCACTGAGTGTGATGTAGTGCTTAGTTGCACTGCATAGCACCTTAGACAAGTGTCTTCTATAACAACCCCAGACCGATCAATTTGAAGCATTGATGTAGGCAATTCTGATTGTTTTGCAGACTGTATGACTCATAGGGGCCACCATTTGTAACAACTAAATAATTACTGCCTATGAGGATTCCTGTATGCTTAATAACTCAGTTCTTAATCCTAAAAATTTGGAAGATTTAGAAATGAAATTTTCCCATATAGAAACAAAACCTAGAGGTGAGAAACCTCATAGTCAACTTAGCAAAGTCTAAAGTGTTAGTTAGTCAATGAAAAGTCTATCATATATATATATATATATATACAAAATTAGAAAATGGAGAAATATACTTAAATCAATCAAACATCAACCATCAGATGATACCCAATCAATACTTTATTACACCATTACATAACAGCAAAGGCATTATACAAAATATATTGTAAATATAATTAGACAAGGAAATAGAAATATAAAATATAAAATATAATATATAATTATATCATATCTGACAGCTGTTTCGGCCGTAAGGACAAGTATGCCTCATTTAACCTATAAGCCATATAAGGCAGGTATAAATGAGACATTAACAAGGATGTCCCACGGCCTCTTCAGAGAATTTAATTTATTATAAGTGTGAAAAAATTTTTTTACATATAAATATAAAAATATAAAATATAAAAACATGTGCATAGACACTCATAATACTACACACACACACACATATATATATATATATATATATATATATATATATATATATATATATATATATTCTACTTGTTTTAATCATTAGACTATGGCCATGATGGAACACCACCTTGAAGAATTGATGTAAACACACCAACACTGGTTGTCAATCAGCAGTGTGGGAAAAACACAAAGATACATGTGCATGCACATGCACATATGACAGGCTTCTTTCAATTTTCATCAACCAAATCCAAATTTGGCTGGCCCAAGGCTTATACTAGAAGACATTTGCCCAAGATACCACACAGTGGGACTGAACCTGGAACCATATCATTGGAAAGGAAAGCCGGCACCTACCTACCTACCTACTTACCTACCTGTCTCCCTGCCTATCTGCCTGCCTGCCTTAGCATCAAGAGTCAAGAGGTGCTGATCTCTAATTTTTGAGGGATTATGTGGAACTTGTTTCTGTCTCTCTGTTGTACTCTAACTTCTCATCACCTTTTACAAAGTAATCTCTCTCAAGATTATATACCACTAAGTTGAGCAGTGTTGAATTGTATGTAAAAAGCACCAAGATCACTCTGTAAAGTGGTTGGCATTAGGAAGGGCATCTAGCCATAGAAACCATGTCAAAGTAGAGAATAGAGCTTAGTGTAGTCTTTTGGCTTGACAGTTTCTGTCAAACTGTCCAACCCATGACAGCATGGAAAGCAGATGTTAAATGGGAGATGAAGAGTATGTGTGTTTGTAAAATTGAAATTTCAGATTTAATATTTCACTTTTGATAAATGTTTTGCCATTCTACTTTCACTATCAAGTGCTTTCTTTTTCATTCTTATTTGCACTGAAGTCTCTACTTTCAGTATACCCCCCTCTCTCTCTCTGCAATGTAAAACAACTAAACCAAGAAATAGAAATAATAAATAACTTGCAATGTTACTATGATTAAAATAAGGTAACAATATTATTTATTTAGTTTGCTTCATATTGAATGCTTCCAGAAAAATCACCTTTCCCCTATCAAAGGTGAGTCATCAGTACAGATATAGTTTATTGGTTCTTGTTGGTTGGAGATGAAACCCCAAAGGACCTGATTAGATATTGCATTAGATTTATAGAGTGCAGCTTATTTACAATGGATTGCTCTACAATTAAGTAGTTTGCATGCCAAATTGTTGTGTACATGACAATGGATGTATTTGGATGTAGGTGGAGGGAAACACTAGAGATTCTGGTTCTGTGTAATTATGAAAACATCTAGTTCTCTCTCTCTCTTCCTCTCCCTCTCATTCTTCCTTTCTCTCTGTCTTTCCTTCACTCTCTCTTTCTTTCACTGTTCTTTGACTCATTGCTTTGGGATTTAATTTAGGTTGAGTGGCTAATGTGCAAAATACATACATTTTCACACATGAATGAATATATGTCTGCTTCTTTGTTATGTTTACGTGCTTCTTTACATGCCCTCCCCTCACCCTTTACCCTATTAGTTTGATAAATAGAGACTGATTAAGTATTGGGATGACAAAATGTTTAAATATCTTTTAAGGTGATGCTCTAGCATAGATGTCGTCCAATGACTTAAACCAGATAGTTTTATATATACGTATCATAATTATCATCACTTAACATCTGTTCTCCATACTGGCATGGGTTGGACGGTTTGACAGAAGCTGGTGAGTCAGAGAACTGCACTAGGTTCCAACTGGCTGTTTTGTTATGGTTTCTACAGCTGGATTCACTTTCTAATGCCAACCACTTTACAGAGTGTACTGGGTGCTTTTTGCATGTTGCCAGCATGAGTGCCTTTTACCTGGCACCAGCACAGGTGCTTTTTATGTGGCACTAGCACAGGTGCTTTATCTCCAAGCAATCTTTGGGCTCTGAGCACATGGTTCTGATTAAAAATCAGGACACTGCTACATGACTTTCAAATAGAATAGAATATATGCTCAAAGCCCGAGATTGCTTGGAGATGCAAGGCATGTTATAAAAACCTGCCTAACCACATGTTTTAATGGCAAAAAACTATTAGTAGCTCTTATTTTAATACAGTGGATGTTAAATGATATTTATTTCTCACTAGAGAAAGGCGCAGGAGTGGCTGTGTGGTAAGTAGCTTGCTAACCAACCACATGGTTCTGGGTTCAGTCCCACTGCATGGCATCTTGGGCAAGTGTCTTGTGAGTGGATTTGGTAGACGGAAACTGAAAGAAGCCTGTCGTATATATGTATATATGTATATATGTGTGTGTGTCTGTGTTTGTCCCCCTAGCATTGCTTGACAACCGATGCTGATGTGTTTACGTCCCCGTCACTTAGCGGTTCGGCAAAAGAGACCGATAGAATAAGTACTGGGCTTACAAAGAATAAGTCCTGGGGTTGATTTGCTCGACTAAAGGCGGTGCTCCAGCATGGCCGCAGTCAAATGACTGAAACAAGTAAAAGAGTAAAAGAGTAAAAGAGAGTAGATGGAGTACTTTTTTGTTGATCTTACCTTAACAAAACAGTAAACATATATATATACATATAAACTATTAGTTATAAATCTCTGAACAAGAAACCTGCAGCAACAGTACTTTAGAGTAAAGTTTATTTGCCAACGTAAAGTGGCAGTCCTGATTAGGACGGTTGTTACTACTATTTAACCCCAGGAAAACATCTTCTCCAGCTAGCCATCAATGCACTAACTGTATATATATATATTTATAATGTGTGTGTGTGTGTGTGTGTTAAATGGAGAAGCGGTGACGAGTGACACAGACACAAACACCACACACACACATACATAAAGGGTGTCAGTAAACTATCTTTACAGTTAAAAAAATAATGCAATAAATTTTGCAGGTTGTAAAGATAATTTATGCACACCCTGTGCATACACAAGTGCACACACATATACATGTGTGAACTAGCTGTTTGAATTCAGCTAACTGGCTCGCATACATATATATACCAGTGTCTGTACTCAGGAATATGTACACACAATCATATATAAGCAGTATGGCTGACAGAAATAACTCAGGTGGGAGTTGCTGAAGCTTGCAATATGTATTTTGTTTCTGCAGTTTGATGGAGTGTTTATTTCTCTTTAGTTTGATTGAATAAGTTGTCTGGAAAATTTACCAAGTCTTCTGGGAATGTCTTTTGCAATGTCCTATTCTGGGGAATATCTATATCTCATTAACTCATGGAATCTTAGTATAGCTCTGGCTCTTGTTAGCCAGACTTTATGAGACATTTTATTGAGTGGAATTTACCATTCAGGTTGTTAAATTTTAAAGATTTTTCTTTAGCTCTATACCAATTATTCTAGGTCTAAAAGTAATCATCATGGAATTCAAAATTTGTTGCCTATTAAAAAACCACGTTAACTTCTCCAAACCAAAAACCTGATTCTCACTACAGAAGTAACTGAAAAATAAATAGAGAAATCCAATTGCACCAAACAGCAATTAACTGTAGCCTCTTAATCTAAGAAAATTGGCTCTGCAATTTTTGCTGAACAACCTGCACAGATGATTTCAAGTGAACTATATGAGAAGCTCATAGTGATGATGATGATTAAATGTTTGTGCTGCACGTAAGTGCATTCCTGCCATCAAATTGAGACATTGCTTGTACAGGTGCTTGGTGTGCCACACATTAGATGTTGAGGTGATTGCAGAGCAGTGTGAGATGAAATGTGTTGTGCTCAAGAACACAATGCACTACTCAGTCCAAGAACTGAACCCGTGATCTTGCGATTGTGAGTGCAACATCTTAGCCACTTGGCCATGTTCCCTCATATCAAATAGCAACATTAACATGGCAAAGACTATACTGATGAAAAGCTTCAAGGCCCTCTGTACAACTGATAAAACCAAAGGTTGGTTGGGGAGTATATGTGAGAGCAGTATTTAGAAAAACAAAGCCTGAAGGTTGTTTGTACACAAAAAAAAAAAAAAAAAGTGGGACCTCTTGTTGATGACTGCAGAAGTTGCACTGACTAGTCTACAAAAAGGATAGCTATGAGCTTCTGATATAGTTCACCTGAAATAATAGGTGTTTTGTTATCCAGTTGATCAATAAGTGCGGGCAAAACTGTGTGGTTAAGAAGCTTGCTTTGCAACCTTGTGGTTTTGATCCTACTCTGTAGCACTTTTGATAGGTGTTTTTCATGGCCTTGGGCTGATCAAAGCCTTGAGAGTAAATTTGGTAGACAGAAACTGTGTGGAATCTTGTGTATGTGTTTGAGTGTATATTTTTGTGTTCCCTTCACCTTCAACTTCTTGACAACTTGTATTGGTGTGTTTACACCCCCTTAACTTCATGGTTCAGTAAAAGAGTCTGATAGGATAAGTGCCAGACTTAAGAAATAAGTACTGGGAGTGATTTATTCAGCTAAACTCTTCAAAGGAGTGTCCAGATTGACTGCATTCCAGTGACTGGTTCAAGTAAAAGATAAAGGTAGTGATATAGATTGACTAGCGACATTGTGGTTTAAGACTAAGAAGATCTGGTAAGAGTTTCATTAAGTTTAAGCCTTATTGTAAAAACAAAAACACCTGTCTTCTAGCAGACAGAAGATTAACAGGGGTCTGTGACTTTAAATGCACCAATAGTACAATGCACATTGTGGGCCCACAATCTTCATTGCATTTATAGACCGAAAAACACTTAAACACACGAGAGATAAGTACAGAACAAAATACCAAAAAATACACAATAAGAACAGGACATAGAATGAAAAATACGTAAATGCTTCTTTTGATATTTTGTCCATGTACTTGTCTCTCATTATGTATTTACATATTTTTCTACTTGTTGTTGATGTCCTGTTTTTATTTTGTATTTTTTGGCATTTTGTCCTGTAGTTATCACTTGTGTGTTTAAGTGTTTTTCACTCGTTGGTGATGTCCTGTACTTAATGTGTATTTTTATTTATTTATAATCGAATACAATGCAACCTTGTCCACAGGAAGATCTTGCATTTATATTATATAGATATGTATGTATATATGTGTATAGTACATCTCTTAAGCTTAATACTCTAATGTACTTAGATTTTCAATCTCACAGGATTATATTTTAATTCAGAATACTAAGTCATCCAATTGATATCATAATGAAGTTATCTTCTTAATTGAGATGTGTTCTCATTAGTTGCTTTTATGAACATTAAATATTCACTGTTTCATTTGACAATTATTTCAGAAATGACAGATTTAATATATCATTGGACTTATAACTCTTAAGCCTGCCCAACTCTAATTGTCTAAAACTGTCTAACTAATTAAGATCTTGTTAACTGTTCATGTAAGATGTCCTGTAATTTACTATTAACAAAAGAGATCTTAATGAAAAATTATAATCTACAGTAATTGCTTAATTAAGGTCAGGAATACATAGCTGTGGGAGTAAAAATATGGGAAACTGTATCATTCATGACTTTCCCAAAGGTTCTGTCTTCACCTAGTGCAGTGGTTCTCAACTTGGGTCCATATGACCATTGGGTGTCCATGGAAGATTTTGTTGTTAAAACTTTATGTGCAATAAAATGGTTATACTTTCACAATCTACAAAATATGTTTTACTTGTCATTAGACTGCGACCATGCTGAGGCACTGCCTTAAGCAGCTTTGAATGAATTAGTCCCAGTACTTTAATAATTTTTTTTTTTTAGGCCTGGTACTTATTCTATTGGTCACATCTACTGAACTGCTAAGTTATGGGGGCCATGAACTCCCCAACACTGGCTGTCAAGTTTTAGTGGAGAGACAAATACATACACAACAATACAGATATATGTGTATATGATGAGCTTCTTTCAGTTTCCATCTACCAAATCCACTCACAAAGCTTTGGTTGGCCAGAGGCTATAATAGAAGACACATACCCATGGTGCCACACAGTGGGAATGAACCCAAACTATGTGGTTAAAAAGCAAACTTCTTACCACACAGCCATACCTTTAACAATATCTTTTTTTTCAAACAGTTCCTGATAATATTTAAATATAAAATTACAATAGGATTTTATAAACATTGAATGGCTATGGGGGTCCACCTGAGTGAAATAAGAATCAAAGGGGTCTATAGGAAAATATGATTGAGAACCTCTGTTATAATGCATTTAGGGTCAATGAAATCAGTGAAGCTAAGGGTCTCTAAGGTGTAGTAGCAGGAAGATTGAACTTGCTGCTGCTGCTACTACTACTTACACCGGTGAATTACATACTTCTGTGTAATATGTAAGGCAGCAAGCCAGGCGAAATGCTTAGCAGTATTTCATCCATCCTTATGTTCTGTGTTCAAGTTCAACCAAAGCCAACTTAGCCTTTCATTCTTTCGGAGTCGATAAAATAAGTACCAGTTGAGCACTGGGGTCCAATATACATGTGTGTGTGTATATATATATATATATATATATATATATATATATATACACACACATGCTTAAGGCGCAGGAGTGGCTGTGTGGTAAGTAGCTTGCTTACCAACCACATGGTTCTGGGTTCAGTCCCACTGCGTGGCACCCTTAGCAAATGTCTTCTACTATAGCCTCGGACCGACCAAAGCCTTGTGAGTGGATTTGGTGGATGGAAACTGAAAGAAGCCCATCGTATATATATATATGTGTGTGTGTTTGTGTGTCTGTGTTTGTCCCCCCAACATTGCTTGACAACTGATGGTGGTGTGTTTTCGTCCCTGTAACATAGCGGTTCGGCAAAAGAAACCAATAGAATAAGTACTAGGCTTACAAAGAATAAGTCCTGGGGTTGATTTGCTTGACTAAAGGCAGTGCTCCAGCTGGCTGCAGTCAAATGACTGAAACAAGTAAAAGAGTAAAGGAGAGATATATATATTAAACATCCATTTTCCATGCTGATGATTTGACAGGAGCTGGCAAGCCAGAAAGCTGCACCAGGTTCCAATTATCTGTTTTGGCTTGGTTTCTACAGTTGCATGCCCTTCCTAATGCCAACCACTTTACAGAGTATACTGGATAATTTTTATGTGGCACCAACACAGGAGCATTTTATGTGGCTCCCAGCACTGGAACTTTTTATGTGGTGTCAGTTTGGGTGCTTTTTACATGGCACCAGCACTCACAGGGTTGCCAAGTAGCTTGCAAGATAAGGACCTCTCAGCTGAAAGAGGGAGTGGAAGGAACCAAGAGAAATGGCCATGCACCCAGAGAAAGGTTGGAGTATGGTAGACACAGACAGTTATTCTATTACTGCCAAACTATGTGTTTGCCAGTAGTATAGGCTTTAATAGTAGTTCAGTTTCCTTGGTTCTACAACCCTGTGCAAGTAGTGATAAATGAAAAAGTGGTGTAAGCATTTATAATATCATTGAGAATTGCTAATAGGTAATAATTTACATATAGTAAGTCAATTTATTAAATCAATACTTATGCTGTGCATTTCTAGCATTTTGTGAAAATATGTCTCAGAGTTTATTACTGTGCTATTGATATGGTATTTCTATATGAGGAATAAAAATCCGTTAATGTGACATGAATCTTTTAGCAAAATAGAATTAAATTTTTTGCTTAAGATCTGAAGAATGACATAATTTATTGAGTCATATGAACGAGATTATAATTTCAAAGCTCTGATTTTATGGATGTTGGTAAATTTAGTGAACCAAATGTATTAGTTATGGATGCATTATTGATTTCTTTTCTTGGAATAGAATCAGGAAATGCATTTGGATGATTCAAAAGCCAGTATATTACTGGTGTTTATTGGGAATGGAAAGTGAAGTCAACTTGGTAAGATTTTTAGATTCAAATCAAGAGAAATGAAGAAGTTAAATAATGCAAGGAATTTTAATCTGATGATTAACATTTTCTGAATGTCTTCATAACACTTTTTAACGTGTGGTCTAAAGTCTCCTTTGGTTTTACTCCGGAATCTTGCATACCATTGTATAATAGATGTTGTGTATTCACTCATGGAAATAATACATGAACTTTAAAAATAACAGTGAGACTTTATTCCCCTGTTAAGTAGTACAATGAACCAAGTAAAATCATCACAAATTCTGGTGGTTGTGTACTTCATCCATCATTTGGATAATTCAGCTTGGATCATCATTGGTTACATGTGCTCCATTATGTTAATTTTGAGTTGGTGAATAATGGCAGGGCAAACATGACTCGCCTTCGGGAAAATCACTCACCCACTGGACTTGATAATTTGTTACATGAATTTGGAGAAAAAATAGTAGGCTCCAGAGCTCATACTGATTAGTTGTTTGAGAATGTATTATGCGCAACATGATTGGTTCTTCAATTCAAATCCTGCACAATACTCTACCAATGAAAACACAGGACTCAACCAATGTTCAAAACTCACATGATAGGTAAAGTGATCAATCATCACAGATTAACACGCTGAGTCTATATCAGTTTGATGTATTCAATATACCATAATTGAAAGACCGAAACCTCTGGAGATATGCTGTGATAAAACCTGGCAAATAAAGTGAGATCACAGCCGTAGCCTACACCAGTGTCGCATAACCAGCCCATTTAAAAAGTACCTTTGGGCGACATTCTGTGCTCGAGGAGACCTATTGAGTAAAGTCAAATCAAAATCACAATCAAATGGGATTGTAGTTGTTGCCGATGACATTACTGCCTGATTGGCTCCTATGCTGGTGGCACGCAATAAGTACCATGCATGCGTGGGTTGTTTAGGTCGTTGCCAATGCTGCCTGACTGGCTCCCCATGCTGGTGGCATGTAAAAAGCACCATCCGGACATGGTCAATGCCAGCCTCCCTGCCCCGAATGGCTCCCATGCCAGTAGCACATAAAATGCATCATCTGAACATGGCCGATGCCAGGGGCCGCCTGACTGGCTCCTGTGCTTGTGGCATGTAAAAAGCACCCGCTACACTCTTGGAGTGGTTGGCATTAGGAAGGGCATCCAGCTGTAGAAACACTGCCAGATCAGATTGGAGCCTGGTGCAGCCTCCTGACTTGCCAGTCCCCAGTCAAATTGTCCAACCTATGCCAGTATGGAAAACATGATAAATGATGGCCTCGCTACACTTTCAAATACCTGTCACAAGGATGTGGCTTATTTTCTGTTCCTGGCTTTGTGCTGTTGCCACAGCTGAGAGATGGTGTAGTCCATATAGGTTCTGTAAGATAGGTACAGCTCGTTGTTATTACTGTTGTTTAGCCCCCAAGTTATCCCTGATCTACAGACCTATACCCACAGGCATTCTGACTATTTCATCCTTTTTTCAGGCAAATGCATCTAAAATTACATTTTGTAATGAGCCCTTCCCATTTTTTAAGATAGCAGAAAATGTTGTGAGGGAGAAGTAGGTTCTATTTCTAGTAAACCAAGTTACAACATAACACCAGTGGTTACACTCTACAATTAAAGAAGACCTCATCTCTGGAAAAGTAGGACATATGTATGACCCCATCCTCTCTTTGCTTTTGTATATTTTATTACCACCACCACCACACTGTGTATTTGATATGAGTTTATGACATTCTAAATGTTGTAAGGTTAGAAAGCAAATTAATGTTTGAAAATAGATTCTTAATTATGTGTCCTATCTTTCCTTAGAGACGTCTTAGGTTCAAATTTAATAAGACAATATGTCAAGTAAAACCTTATCAGTTTTAGATCTGCAACTTTGACTAAGTTAATTGGCCAACATGCTATCAGCTGAAAAATTAGATATTGGTAACCCACTATTCATATTAATTGCTGGTATGGACACTGTATTTCATTTTGCAACTATAATATACTGTCATGTATATGTCAAATTTATAAGTTGATACTGTGTCTGTTATTATTATGTTAGCAGTGCATTGTTTTCATTTTAAGTGTATCACTTTAGATTTTCTATAGAATTTAGAACCCACACCGAAAGTTACAACATTTCATATATGAATATATCTTTGTAAAAAAATGCAATTGAAGAGAGAGAAACAGGTAATGAGTGTATATGCATATTTCAGGAGTTATTGCTCCTTCTTCAGTGCCATATCAAACATTGATTGCATTGTTTACAGAGGTATATTCATATACAAAATGTAATTTTCAATGCTGGCACTAAGTCTTATACAAAATCTGTAGAGGTACATTTAAAACCAATATTTATAATGCCCCCATAGCTTTCTAGTTCAAACCTTCCTATAGACATGGTTATGAGAAGCAATATGCTCTCCTAAATCACATGTACGTAGAATCCTCATCAATTTAGTGCCCATTTTTCCAGGTTTGCATGGATTAGATGTAGTTTATTGAGGCAAATTTTCTATGACTGGATGTTCTTCCTGTTGCCAGCACTCACTTGTTCCCAAACTATCTATCTTTCTGTGTGTGTTCATGTGTCTGTCTGTCTGTTGAACTATGCATGTATCTATCTATCCACCCACTCAATGCACATACACACATGATGGCCTTCTTTTCAGTTTCCACTCCTCACAAGACTTTGGTTGACCCAAGGGTATAGTAGATGACACTTATGCAAGTTACCATGCAGTGAGATTGAAACCAAAGCCATGTGGTTGGAAAGCAAACTTCTTATCACACACCTGCACCTATCAGTGATATAATCAAATGAGTTTTAGAATGTTACTTCTTTAATCAGTTAGGGAACAAGAAGCAGAAGATTAAAGAGAATTTAGTGGATCAAATCTCACTGATCTACTGAGCCAGTGTGTTCCTTTTTCGCTTAGATTAATGCCATGAATTATTTGGTTCCTGTTGATATTGGTTCTCTGTTAGGGTTTATTCATTTACTCACAGCTCAATCATTTAAAATCAGTGCCTTTGTTTACAGCAGTTTTTTCTTTTTTTTTTTTTTTACATTGTCGAAAGATCATTTTAGATATCTAAAAATCTACAAAATCTTTTATATTTGCTTTATATTATTTTCAAAGAAATAAACGGAACGCAAATGTTTCTTTTTCTTTTCTCTCAACTAAAGTGGCTCTTCCACGATATAATTGCTTCAGTTTTAACACAAGGCATCATATCAAATCACTTCATAGGCAAGTACAGCTCATTATATATAAAAGATATATATCTTTTATCTTTTACCTGTTTTAATCATCAGACTCTGACCATGCTGGGGCAACATCTTGAGTTATTTTAGCAGAATGAAAGGCCTCCAGTACTTTTTTAAAGTTTGGTATTCTATTTGTTTCTTTTGCTGAACTGCTAAGTTATGAGGACATAAATACAACCATCAGCTGTCAAGTGGGGGTGATGGGGGACATACAAATATACATGCACATACACATACACATATATGCAACGGGTTTCTTTCAGTTTCCATCTGCAAATCCACTCAAGGCTTTGATTGGCCCAGGCTATAGAAGACAACCATGGTGCCATGCAGTGGGACTGAACCTGGAAACATGTGGTTGGGAAGCAAATGTCTTACCACACAGCTATGCCTGTGCCTATATATGTATATTTATTTTAATCCAAGATGTGTTATCGTGAAGCACATCTGAATATTCCAGTAATCGAATGTATAGTTGTAGTTATATTTTAAATGAGAAAAATCATACATAAAAGTTGAGATTCTTGGTGATAATGTATGCAAAGTAAGTATTGAAACAAAGACTGGCATATGTGCTACCATTTCAATGGTAGCACATTTTGTTTGTGTGTGTGTATATGCAAAGAGAGGTTTATCTATTTATCTGATTCATGCTAGCATAACACAATGAATGTTATATACATGTGTATGTATATGTATTTGCTGTTGATTTTCTCCTTTTTCCTAAAATGTCTAAGCAACATCAATGTTTTTCATTCTCAGCCATATCTCTCAATTATTTTGTCCCATCTCTTGTACATTGCAGTCTTTCAGTCTTTTGGTTTTTATTTTCAACTCTCATTTTTACTTGTCAATTAACTCTCTGATATCTGCTGCAAGTTTTATGGTTGTCTTGTAATGATTAACAGCTATATGATATGCAAATTAATAAACAATTTGTCTATGTACTGGCACTGAAATTACTTCTGATTTGTGTTGACTAATCTCCTACTGAAGATGTTTTAATTTAATATATTTTGACATGTGGCAAATAGTGAAATTCTGAAATCCATATTTCTGTTTCTCTAATTTCAGGTGTGTTGCTGTGGCCAGAATGTCAAAAGAAGTCCTCTGGAATATATCAACAGTCTTTGCCAGCAGCTGCCATTTTTGTTGAATACCTCTTAACATCTTTGTAATGTGCTCTGCTCAATATGAGTGACAACTATGATTGCATGGAAGTATCCATGTCTGCATCATCTAATACCACTTTGGAGTACTGTGATGATCCTTATGATGAGTCCGGGACCAACTCAGCTGTACTGTATGCCATGTCGGCTGCCGACAGCACAGCACAGAATCAGGAGACTTGCAAAAAGAAGAATTCTCAGAAAAGATCCTTGTCAAAAGGAATGAAACTGTTATCTCCCTCTAGCCTTGATACCTCAACCAGTGGATACTCCATTAGTAGCAATGTGCCATTTCTTAAAGGTCGGACTGAGAAAGATGAATATGTACGTTGTGCTGTGAATGCAGCCAGTATTGGTGACGATGATGAGAGAGAATGTGGTTTGGGAGGATTTCGGCCCGAATGCCTCAATGTTTGTGCAAATATTAGATCTTTTGTCTTCTTTATGTGCCTATTGTTAGTTGTAACTGGCTCTTTATCGACAGGTTATTTGAACAGTGTTATAACAACTATTGAGAAACGATTTGAAATTGGAAGTTCAATTTCAGGACTAATTGCTGCTTCTTATGAATTCGGGTCTCTTGTGGCAGTGATTTTTGTCAGCTACCTTGGCAGTCGAAGGCACATTCCAAAATGGATTGGTGTTGGAGTTGTGTTCATGGGATTTGGAGCTATTTTTTTCTCAATGCCTCATATCATAGCTGAAAAATACACTTTAAAAGACAAGATCATTAACAGTACCAAAGAAAACATCTGCCGATCAGTTGCAGGTGGAGCTGGTAACCGCTGTATTGATAAAAACTCTGGGAACTGGAAATATGTCTTAATATTAATAATATCGCAAGTGCTCATTGGTACTGGAGGAACACCAATACTTACTCTTGGAACTACATATGTTGATGATCACGTGACCAAAGAAAAAGCTCCATTATATCTTGGTAAGCTTTCATATTCTACTTTGATTTTATTCTATATGTTTTGAGTAGGCATTTGAAAAATAAGTTTCCTTTTTATTTTTATTTTTCAATAAGGTATGTAAATTATTATTTAAGAAAAATATTTAATATTATGTTTTAATCAGACGTATCTAAAAATTCTTATTGATCATAATATCATGGGTCTTTTAAATTTTGCTTTTCTGTTCTTCAACCACAAAAGATGGGTCAATAACCCAAAAACATTCTAGAGTAAATAGGCCTCACAGTCTGATCTAGTATTCTGATGTGATTGCAAAGACACTTAATTGAAATTGAAACCAGCGTCATCATTGGTTTTTTAACTTCTTTTGTCCATTTCAGTATAAATGGATAAAAAAACAATTATTCTTCTTTTTATTACTTTCAGTTATTAGATTGATGCCATTGTGGGGGGCACCACTTTCAAGGGTTCCAATCAATTATATTGATTCATATTCTTTGTCTGGTAATTATTCTATCAACCTTGTAAGGAAGGGAGAACAACTTGAGTGCAAAAGAATGCAACTGTGGCACAACAGAATATCTGGTATTGTTGTTTGCTGCATCAATTTTTTTTAATCCCATGCCTATATACATACACACACTTATTTGTCATATACATATACACACACTTATTTGTCTGCATGATTAAGATGTTTACTTTTCAACCATGAGGTTTCAGATTTGATTGCACTGCATGGTATCTTAGGCATGTTCTTTAACTATAGCTTCAGGTGGTCACAACTTTTATGTTACATGTATAGATAGAAACCTGTCAGTTGGTTTGTACATGTAATCCGAACGTTCAGCCTTGTCACTCACTAATTCTACTTGAATATTCCATTAAGGTTATACATATCTGTGGAATACCCAGCCATCATTATCATCATTATTTGATGTCTGATTTCCATGCTGGCATGGGTTGGACAGTTTGACTAACTGACAAGCCAAGGGCTGTATCAGGCTCTAATTGCCTGTTTTGCCATAGTTTCAATGGCTGGATGTCCTTCCTAACACCAAATACTTTTCAGTGAACTGGATGTTTTCTATGTGGTGCCAATACCAGTGCTTTTTATGTAGCACAAGCATGTTTACACCACTAGTGCTGCTTTTAATTTGTTATTGAATACATATATTTATATGTATATCTGTGTTTTGTTCCTCCATCACTGCTTGACAACCACTGTTGGTGTGTTTTACGTCCTTGTAACTTAGCGGTTCAACAAAGGAGACCAATGGAAGAAGTACCAGTCTTAAAAAAAAAACCCGAAGTACTGGGATTGATTCATTCAACTAATAATTCTTCAAAGTGGTGCCCCAGCATGGCCACAGTCGAATGACTGAAACCAGTAAAAGATAGAAGAAATTATTTTTATGCTTTTATTTATTTTTTTCTTTTGCTTCAACTGTAAGCTACTTATAGCTTCTGTTTCATTATGGATGGGCCTCTTCAGTATAGTGTAATGAAAAAAATGAACATCAGTATCTGTTAGTTATATTGCAGAGGCTGGAGAGCTAGAAAAGCTATATAATCAAAGCATTTCACTGGAAGGAAGTCATTATTGATCATGTTGATCATAGTTCATTAATTAGAAAGAGAGAAGTCAGTAGAAACTTATTGAAATATTATTCAGCATAGTCCCACTTTCCCTGATACAGTTATTTTTGCAATAATAACTGCAGCTATATCATAGGTCTTCTGTATTTGACCCATTATGAGGAGAGAAAGTTTATTAGAAGACTTGTATTATATTAACACTAAGAGGGCTGGCTAGAATGCAGGAATGGCTGTGTAGCGGACAGATATAGCTATACAGTTGAGTTTATTCCCCAACCACCTGGTTTTAGTTCAATCACACTGCATAGTACTTGGACAAGTGTCTTCTGCCACAGCCCCAAGCTGTCCAAAACTTTGTGAGTAGATATGGTTGTTGGAAACTAAATCCCATTGTGTGTATGTGTGTATATGCACATGCATATATATATATATATATATATATATATATATATATATATATATATTTCTTTACTGCCCACAAGGGCTAAACATAGAGGGGACAAACAAGGACAGACAAAGGGATTAAGTTGATTACATCAACCCCAGTGCGTAACTGGTACTTAATTTATCGACCCCGAAAGGATGAAAGGCAAAGTCGACCTTGGCGGAATTTGAACTCAGAACGTAACGACAGACGAAATGTGTGTGTAGGTAGGTATGGTCATGTGGATGAGAAGTTTGTTTCCCAGCCACATGGTTCTGCGTTCAGCCACACTACGACACCTTGTGAATCAATTTGGTAGACAGGAGCTACATACATACATGTGTGTGTGTGTGTGTGTGTGTGTGTGTGTGTGATTGTATTTTCATATCTTGGCTTTGTGAGTGTTACTGACATAAAAAGAGCATCATTCATTTCCACTACTCTGTGGAAATGTGCCTTAGAGAAATATTACCTGGCTTGAAAATAGGTAAAAGTTTGTGACAGGAAGGGCATCTGGCTTTAGAAAAATTTGCCTCAACAAACTCTGTCTGTTCCATGCAAGCATTGAAAAAGTGGATATTAGAAAAATGATGTATATGTGTGTACTCATGTGAGTTTGTATTTCCCTTGCTTTCTTGTTTGCTTGATGGTTGTGAACAGTGGCCTTGCTGATTATATCATTTGCTTGCAGTTCTTCTGAAAAATCATGACTGTGCTTCTTGACAGGTCATGAAATGTTACATGAGTTTTGTAAAGAAAAAGGCTCAGTCATAAGGTGTCATTTGTTTCCTGTTGTCCATGTAACCATGTCCAGGTTGTTGTTTAATAGACTAGGAGAATATAATTACCTCACTTTGAAATAAGTTGGCTTTGATGATAGTAAGGGCATCTGGCTATAGAAAATGGTATTTCAATGTACTTTAATCTGACCAATTTAATTGTGGAAAATAGATGGTAAGATGATGTTAATGATGTACATTAAATTGTAAACAGTATTACTGATAACTTATCCACTTACCTCTATTCACATTGTCCTTTGAGGGGGTCACCTGGATATCTCATTGTCACTCTCTAGCTCTTTGCATCTGATAATTTTTCTTTTATCTTTCCACTCTTCTACTAAAATGTGAGTAAACATGCAGATCCTCTACAAAAATCTGTTCTAACCACCCATTCATTATAGTTTAATTCCCTAGCATAAAACCAATCCCGACCTTCCCTGGGCTTTGTAGTTCCCTCAACCTTTAGTCTCCAATCTCTACCATCCCTTGAGTTTGTAGTCCTGTGACCTGCATGGCAACTTCAATAGTGCAGTTGACACGTAAAATGCACCAAGTACATGCTGTAAAGTGGTTGGTATTAGGAAGGGAATCCAATAGTAGAAAGCCTATAAAGTAGAGACAGCGCAGTCCTAGAATCTGTCAGATCTTGTTAAACTGTCCAACCCTTGACAGCATGGGACATGGATGTTAAATGATGATGATGATGGTGATCTTTCAAGGAAAGGTATTCAAATATTTTTAGTGCTATGAATGATTTGCATGTAATATGATATTGTATTTATCAATTCTCCTGACAATTTTTATCTTGAGCATTACTGTATATTGTGAAAATTAGTTTAAACTGACTGTGGCAATAATGGGTTTATATATAGAGTAGAAGTTAAAACCATTCACAGATGAAAAAAAAAAAATAAAAATCACCAGCAGTAAAAATTTACAAATACTTTTTATTTGCAAGTAATTATAAAAATATCAATAATATGTATTTATCTAACTCATGCTAGCAGGGAAAAAAATAAATGCAAAGCAAATGAATGAACAAATGATTTAACTTAAAGTCATGAAATATAACGATCTATTTACATAAAATGTAACTATATATTTTTCAAATATCTTAAAATTATTCAATAACAATATTCTGTTGAAATATTCTCTTTATGCATCATATATTAAATGATAAAACTGCTATATTTCAACAAACATAAATGCATTTAATCTCTGTTGATCAAAGATTTTCAATTCACTGAATCACATATGTGAGACTCTACCATATAAATACATTTAGATTTAAAACATTTTGATATCAAAATTAATAGCATTAAAGCTGGTTCTCAGATTTTTTCTTTTTCTGTATTTCTTGAATAATAGCAAATCTAAAACAGATATTCTCTCTATCTATGAGATATCCTATTTCTTCTCAATTATATTTTTTTGATAAAAGGAATTTATTTTTAATTTAATGTACTGGAATTTTCATGTTATCAGTAAAATATAAGTGGGTTGCAGAGTACTGAAAGCACAAGTTCCACTGGGTTGGACATGTTGCAAAGTTCACAGACAACAGGTGGATCTGTGCAGTTGCTGA
Organism: Octopus sinensis; assembly: GCF_006345805.1. Classification (NCBI taxonomy): domain Eukaryota; kingdom Metazoa; phylum Mollusca; class Cephalopoda; order Octopoda; family Octopodidae; genus Octopus; species Octopus sinensis. Next base: position 45,890,159 of record NC_043005.1, on the reverse strand, counting down.
GTAGTATCCAAGAGAGTAGAAAAGGTTACGTGGAAGGTCTCTGCAACTATTGTAAGATGATCTTGTCAAGCAATTTGGGTTATGATGGAAAAGAATAGTGCAATCAAGACAGAACTGAAAGTGCATTATGACCAGCAGTGTATAACAGCATCAATGGTCTGGTCGATACTGTGATAAGTGGAAAAAGTCTAACACTTTAACCCAACAATTTTCGACCTATGAGCCATGACCCAAATTGTTTCAGTATAATTTTAAAATAGCTGTGAAGACAAAATCTACTGTGAAATATTGGGTAAAACGTTAAATGTTCATGAATATTCAATAAGACAAAGACAGGCATTAGGGATACAACACCAACATATAGGGCAAATAAAAAAAAAACAAATGTCAAATGTTAAGTATTTTTCTTTTTATTCTTTTATTTGTTTCAGTCATTTGACTGCAGTCATGCTAGAGCACTGCCTTTAGTTGAGCAAATCAACCCCAGGACTTATTCTTTGTAAGCCTAGTACTTATTCTATCGGTCTCTCTTGCCAAACCGCTAAGTGACGGGGACGTAAATACACCAGCATTGGTTGTCATGTAATGTTGGGGGTGGACAATACAGACACACAAACATACACACACACACACATATGACAGGCTTCTTTCAGTTTCCGTCTACCAAATCCACTGACAAGGCTTTGGTTGGCCTGAGGCTGTAGTAGAAGACACTTACCCAAGGTGCCATGCAATGGGACTGAACCTGGAACCATGTGGTTGGTAAACAAGCTACTTACCACACAGCCACTCCTGCACCTATACAGTCCTATTTTGGGGAATTTTTTTTTTTATTAATTCTTAGATTTCTGTAGTGCTTTCTGTGTATGTAAATCTCCCAATCCTGTTTAAAAAAAAAAACTAGAGATTTTGCAGAAAATGCAGTTAATGCAGTATAGAAATCATAAAAATATAACTATTGCATGGATTTGGATGATATTTGCTGACATGATATCTTGATAATTGGAGTACATTGTGCATTTGATTTTTACCTGTGAGATCATTTTTTTTATATACAACGTTCAAAGTGCCAAGTGAGATGGTACTTTACATAAAATAGAGCTATTCTACATTCACAATTTCCTCTCTCTTCTGCAAAATACTAATTCAGGTGGCAAGTCAAAGTTTGTTGATAAAAATGTTCTCACATTCTAAAAGCTATTATTTAGCATTATAAAAGATGGTATCTGTTGTCATGGGCTTCTTAACTTATGGTACAAAACACTCAACTGGAATTTGAGAGGTACAGGGTTTGATCCCGTATAATAACTTGCTGACTACTTTTTTTCCCATCTTCTAAGGGTCTTTATCTGATTTTCTTAGTTATTCTGTGTTTGAGATTTATTTTATTTTTTGATTTCTTACCTATTTTCATGTCAGTTTCATGACCCCCACAGGTATGTTGAATATAAGTAGTTGATTATGCATAGGTGACCTTCATTTCCTCCACTCAAACATTTTGTAAGCCCTAAGAAATTAATGTTATTTACTCTTGTTACAATAATTACAATCTCCTCATAAAACCACCGTATGCAAAGGCTCTACATTTAAAATAGATTAATAAATTAAAATAGATTAGTAGATTAATGCTTACATTTTTTTAACAGCATTGATGCAATTTCAACTGTATGGTAACACCACTCCTGTTCAAAATCAATAAATCTCAATATTTCTTAGATAACTGCTTTGTACTGGTGACATCATTTTAGTTTTTCCAAATCTAAACTTTCTTTCTCTCTAGTTAAATTATTAATGATTATAACACTAATAAATGATACTGATTTCAAATTTTGGCACAAAGCCAGGAATTTCACAGAAGTTAAGTTAGTTACATCAACACTGAAAGAATGAAAGGCAAAGTTGACCTTAGCAGAATTTGAACTCAGAACACAAAGACAGATGAAATGCCACTAAGCATCTTGCCTGAAATGCTAATGATTCTGCCAGCTTGCTGCCTCAGTAATAAATAATATTACTGAATTCTAACTCACATGGGCATGCCTATGAAGTCAGAAAGCAGCACAGCTCCCATGACTTTCAGAAACATTTTTTCACACTCAGAGTTGCTGAAGCATGGAACAAACTACCTGCATTAGTTATTAGCTGCTGAGACATTGCATCCTTTAAAACCTTCATGCTTCCTGAAATTCACCAACACTACACCTGATACCCCCCACCTCTGTGCACATGCACACATGTACATGCTCAAATCAAGTGGCCCTGGTTCATTTTGGACATTACTCTGACTACAGCAGCTTTCAAAGAATCTTTGATGTTATGAGCATGTTCATTGACCTCCCTCTCAACAGCATTCCACATATAATAGTCCCATGGATTGAGATCTGAACAATTAGGAGGCCAAATATTAGGGGTTATGTGATCATAAAAATTTTCAGCCATCCATTCCTGTGTTACTAGAGCCATGTGTGATAGTGCAGAGTCTTTCTGAAATACATATGGCCCTCCATTGCATACACTGTCTATCCAGGGCTTAACAATCATTTCCAGGACCTCAATGTAGGCGGCAGAGTTAACTCTAAGCTCTTGTGGAAAGAAGTAAGAAGGCACATGTCCCACATTGTTGACAACCTCTAAAACTATGACAGTTGCAGGAAGTTTTGTATGCATAACACTTGGAACTGCAGAATAACCATGTCATTTCTTCTGTTAACATTTTGATCTTGTTTAAAATTTTTTTCATTCGAGAAAAACCAAATCAAATCTTCTGCTGCATTTTTCAGTTTGTTTCAGAGCCTTTTAGATCTGATGAAGTGATTTTTCTTCTGCTTTTTCTGACAAATTGACCTTTCCTCATCATATAAGACTTATATCTGGTGTCTTTGTGAACAACATTTTGACTGTTCCTTCTGACACATGGCGATCTTTTGCAATTGACCTCATGGACTTTCTGGGATTGTAATCGATGGTCTGTTGAACTTGTTGGATAAATTCAGGTGTTCTGATGGTTTCAGAGCGTTTAGAATGCTTTTAATGCTTTGATATTGGTTATACGTTTCCATCTTCAGTCTCTAGCTCTTTACAAACTTTGTAGACGAAAGATCTGACAACTTTTAAAATTCGAGATATTTCTAAATCGCCATGCTCAGCCATTATGACCACAATAACAGCATGCCTCTTCATTTCTTGAGTAAGCTGAGGGTCTGCCATTATTATTTTCTGAAACAAAGATTATACAGAGTTAGCAAAAAATGCAGCAATGACCCAAAAAAGGCATGTCCTCAAATACTTTACGCACCCTGTATATCATGACTCATGCACTGTTCACTTCCCTAGCTTTTGCACATAATTCTATATATTGTACATGTATCTTTGATGAGTTGTAGTGCACCTGAGCACTATACACAATAATTTCATTATTATTATTATTATTATTATTATTATTATAACTCACTGCTTGAGATGTTAACTGCAAATAAAAAGAAGAAAAATATTTGAAGAAATTCACTTGATAAAACGAAAAGAAAACAAATTGCCCCTTGAGCAGACAGATTGAAGTTCTTGTCAAAAGATTTCTTGGGGTGAGGCTAAAATTTGTTTGTTGCACAAGAGTGTTTAATTTCTGTTTTTCAGGCCCCCAACAACTTCAATAATTGAATTGCAGCTATGTGCACTTCGAGTTTTTGTGGCTGTTGGAGTTAATGATTATTTGAAGTACATTATCATTATCATCATTCAACATCCATTTTCCATTCTGGCATGGATTGGACAGTTTGAAAGAAGCTAGAAAGCTGGAGAGCCACACCAGGTTCCTACTGTCTGTTTTGGCATGGTTTCTATGGCTGGATGCCCTTCCTAACACCAACTGTTTTACAGAGTGTACTGGATGCTTTTTACATGGCACCAACACAGGTGCTTTTTATGTGGCACCAGCACAGGTGCTTTCTCTGTGGTACCAGCACAGGTGCTTTCTCTGTGGAACCAGCACAGGTGCTTTCTCTGTGGAACCAGCACAGGTGCTTTCTCTGTGGAACCAGCACAGGTGCTTATTATGTAGAACCAGCACAGGTGCTTTCTATTTGGCATCAGCATGGAATACAGGAATTTAAAAAAGAGTAACAAAAAATTATTATTTTGCAAGCATGTGACAGGATGGCAAAAGGTTTAGAACTTAACAATAACTGACTCTTTAGCCATTAGGATCCATATTCTTGTGTTAAGAAACTCTCAAGAGAGCTGAACAGCAGGTCTTGGAGAAGAAACCCCACCCAGGCAAGTGTTTTGACCCTTAAATTCTTACATTCTAAGGGAGCCAAGCTGCAGCTAGGTCATGACTCCAGGGTACCTGCTATGATGTTAGTATACATGTCTGGTGTAAAATGGTATTACACAAATAAATAATTGGTTGTGGTTATATAAAAATAGCCTACTGCAGAAATATATGTTAACACAGAACACTCCTTACTACTCAAACGTAAGTATGATACTCAGTATTCACTGTTCAACTACCGACTGTTAAACCAGCACATGTTGAACTAATATGGTTAACCAATACGGTTGAACTAACACTGTCAACTTCACTTCTAACCTAATTGGTTAGTCCACCTTCAGTCATGTGGGGGTGTTCAGGATTCTCCCATTACAGTACTCTTCTACTGACACTTTTTAGCCACTTGGATCTTGGTGACTTGTATATTTAAAACTGCTTGAAGTGCAAAACATCTTGATGAAATCTATCCTTCTGAGTTTTTCTCTTGGCTAAGACTGGCAGACACGAGGAAAAAAAAGAACAAGAAATGATACATCCTAGGGTTGAAGCTATGCTACAAACTCAATTTTCTGGAAACTGGGTGCAATGTCACTGTCTCTAGTTTTTGTGATTCTGAGTCTTCTCTCTCTTAAAAGAACATCCTGGTGTTGCAGGTCAGTTTTTTTTTCTATAAAAGGAATTGAATTTGAGCAGGGTAAATTACTAAATATATTTTGTCAAGTTCACACACAGCACAGAGATTAGTAATAGCTGGGAATTTATACTATCTTGTAGTATAACAAAATATTTAGAAGTGAACACAGTGGAATTGAAACTGAAAAACATGTGGTTGTAAAGTGAAATTTTAACCCCCACCCCCCATACACATATACACAGACATGCATTTTATGCCAGTGACTCAAAGGCTTACAGTTTGTGCCAGGGCACTTGTGAAACTAGATTTTGACAAGGGTTTTGACATAGTTTTGACATAAGTACGCTTTCTCACTTTCCCCCTCCTTCTCCCTCCCTCCCTCTCCTTGCCTCTCTTTTCCATGTCATAGCACTTGTTAAACTAAGATTTTCACAAGTGCTCTGAGGCAAACTGTAGACCCTTATGTTATTGGCATAAGCTTAAAGTGTGTGTGTTTGAGTGTATGTTCTTATGATGCATGTATCTCAGATGTCATCAAGTACAAAACTGATTTTTCAATAATGGACTAATTGCTAAGATTTTATACACTTACTGTACTTTATAACTACAAACTGAATATTTGTTTGATGTTATCCAAACGTGTGTTTATATCAGTCCACACATTTAAGATAAATTATGGTGATGTGTCAACGTAATCGGCAGACATTTATCACATTACCTGTGTAAAACGAGATGACTTATCATCTATAAGAAATCCCCCTTCACAGGGGATGTAAATTTAGTCTTTTATTGGTTGCTAGGATTTTATTACATGTTTGCTGCACACATGCACATGCGCGTGTGTGTATGTATGTCTGTCTGTCTGTCTCACAATGAGCCAAAGAACATGGAAATATCTGCAACAATCAATGAAAACAAGAAATAACTCTCAATACCAGACTTGACTCCTGACAGTCTATTCAGCTTCAATTCTCTCCCCCACCCTCTCGCCTCCCTCTCTTGTCCATGCCCCAGCATGATCCCAGTCAAATGACTGAAACAAGTAAAAGTTAAATGATAAATTGAATTATCTTTGAAATTTAGTTACAAAACTAGTCAGAATTCACAAATATTTTAGAATTTAATTGACATACATAAGCTTGTATTTTAGAAAAAATTATGAAAGGGTTTAAATTCTTAAACAGAGAATAGTGTGATTTCATTATTATATGAACACTTCAGACTTTAATATTCCTTGATATGTTGACAGGTGATGAAGAATTACAAATATCAGGCAAAAACTGGGTTAAAATTTTTTTTTCTTTTCAAAGCCCTGCCAAAATTGAGGCATCTTGTATATATTAATATGCTTTCAAGCTGTCAATTATGGTAACCACCCCACATACACACATCATTAAAAGTTTAAAAGGCACATGAAGCACAACATTAGTTTTGGTGGGGCCTTTCTAAACAAAACTTAAAAAGCCCTTTTTTTGGCTGATATTGTAGTCACCCCTCCCACACAAAACTATTGTGTGTGTGTGTGTGTGTGTGCGTGTGCAGGCACATGGGATACTAAAATGTTGCTCAGAATACTAATCATAATAAAGATGGTTATTATACTTGCTAGTCATCTCCTTGGGTGTTTATATTTTTCCTTTAACTTAAATCCTTCTGCATAAAAAATATTTTGATTTCAAATTTTGGCGCAAAGCCAGCAATTTCGGGAGAAGGGGTAAGTCGATTACATTGACCCCAATGCTTAGCTGATACTTATTATGTTGACCCCAAAAGGGTGAAAAGCAAAGTGGACCTTGGCAGAATTTGAACTCAAAATTGAAGACAAATTGTACCCCCCCCCCCCCCGCATGCTAATGATTCTACCAGCTGACTCTCTTATCTGTATAAAAGAATATTGCTGTTGATTTTAAGCTCACACCTCAGTTTATGGTGCAAAATAGTGATGGAAACCAAATGTTGGTGTCAGAATTTAGAACAATGGTGAGACCATTAGCAAGGTAAATAAATAAATAAGCTATGAACAGAATTAAAAAAGAACTATGAAGAAATTATAATAATAACAACAACAACAATAATAATAAAAGTTGAAGATAAGAATGTTGTTTTAGTTTAAACTTTCCTCGTTACAGACCTGATATTTGGACAGGTCACAGTTGGATATAATAGCTGAAGGAAAATAATTATTACTTCATTAGCATTCTAATTACACTAGTGAGACAAAAAGAAATGAGATGTTAATTAAAACCAGAATACAATAGAGTCTGTGAGCTTGGATAAGTTCATATGTCTTGTGGAGAAAAGGATGCTAATATTTATTAATATATATAATTTTTGCTAATGCTGACCATCATTAGTTTCCTTGGACATCGGGGTTTTTTGTTTGTTTTTGTTTTGATACTTGTTGAATACAATAGATAAATTGTATTAGTTGCCTTATTTAATTAGTGTTGACTATTACTTCTATTACATCTGTGTTGTACCGTGAAATGTGTTCTGATAAATACTTGATAATCTCTATCAACATCTGTAGCCAAATTAGAAAGGCTATTATATGTCATTGAGACATGCTGTGTATATGAGTTGACATTGTTTCACATCAGATATAATAGCAACATAACTTTTTTACTTCAACTAGCAATTATTCAAATATCCTTACAATTTAATCTACAACTGTCTGAACAAAGATTTTCTTTTCCTTCCTTTAACCTTGAGAATCGAATAACATTAGTTCATTCTTTGATATAGGTGGAAGTAACATTTCCTTTGTATGTCATTGAAGTACCAGCTTTTTTTAAATTTATATCTTTAATGTAAAACAGTTGAAAGTGTCTTTTTAGTGTAGTCATGCATTCATGTATTTATGAGGCATGAATGTTGCATGGCCAAATGGTTAAGAGGTTTATTTTGCAATGAAGAGGCCTTGGGTTCAATACCACTGCATAGTATCTTAGGAAAAAATCTTTAACCTGAGCTGGAAACCAACTTGAGCTTTATGAGTGAAATTGAGTAGATGGATGCTGTTAGGAAGCTCTCTGATAGATTGTATCTGTAATTCAGCAAGTCTTGCTTTGTTGTCATTGGATTGTGGCCATGCTGGGGTGGGGAGCATCTTGAAGAGTTTAGTTGGACAAATCAACCCCAGTGCACTTTTTTTAAAGTCTGGTACTTATTGTATCAATCATCTGGGTTACTGTGATGTCGATAAACCAACACTTTTATATCAAGTGGTGGTGGGGGGAACAAAATCATGCACATAAACACACACATATCTCTACAAAAACTGGCTTCTTTCAATTTCCATCTATCAAATTCACTCACAAGGTTGACCCAAGGCTATATAATAGAAGATACTTACCCAAGGTGTCATGCAGTGGGACTGAACCCAAAACCACATGGTTGGGAAGGAAACTTCTTAGCACACAGCCATACATCTACCTGTAAAATAATGCTCAAAGAGAAATGGACTAAGATGCACATCATGGTTCAGGAAAATTATACTCTTTGAATATTGACCCTAGTCAAGTCAATAACATTGGAATCAGTAGCCAGAGTGTCAAGGATAGAAATGGACCTTTTTGGAATCAGACTTTGTACCATGTTGTGTTTGTGGATTGGTGTCACTAGCTTGTCTTCCTGTATTCCTGTGTTATAGGTCTACAGCACTGGCTCCCAAATGGCGTTCTACAGTACAGTGTTATTCCTTACATAATATCTAAGTGCATAGCAGATTTTTAAAAACATAATTTAAGGCTTCAGTGAATCACTTCTGTTTGAGCATCTTTAAAAGTGAGTTATCCCCTATGTTCATTATAAATAGGTAAGATAAATAAAAACAAGATCTGGAATAATTTTATATATTTATCGTTCTTTTATTTTAAATTTTCAACTTTAAAGCATTTTTTTTATTTTCCCACTTTCCCTGGGAAATGCACCAATAATTATTTGTTTGATCTTCAATGTAGAACAGAATCAAAAAGACCGAGAACCACTGCTCTATAGGATTAGAAGCGATCAAAGTTAAACAACAACAACAACAAACAACAGTAGCCAGCAAATATAGCAATACTATTGATTATTCTATTTCTAGGTGTGTGTGTGTGTGTGCCTGTGCCTGTGTGTGTGTAAGTGTATATATGTGTGTGAATATGCATATGCACAGACACACACACACAGATATATATATATATATATATAGGTTTGTCAGTATGTATTTGTGCTCTTTTCAATTTATGTATCTGTTGGTATATATCTTTTGAGGACAATGTTTATGATTGTTTTTTTATGAGCGTGTGACTTATTCTGTGTGTTTGAGCACAAGAATTAGTTCTGGTACTTCTGTACATGCATTACAAACGTGTAACTGATGCCACTCTGATACCTATGCCCACCTCAAAGACAGAAAGAGAGAGAGAGAGAGAAGGAGAGGTAGAACATCTTTCCGTTTTTGAAACCTGAAGGCATAAAACAAAATATAAGATCAAAGGACAACAATAAACCATAACTTATTTGGATGCATGACTTTAAAACATGTATTGGCAGTTTCATTTATGAAACTCTCTTACACTTAATTGACTTCTCTTTGTGAATGCTTTGTTTTATTTATCAATTTTCCTTATCAGTTCAAAAATAGCTTTATGAAATTATGCTTTTTTACTCCACTACTGCATATACATGCATGCTCATGCACCCACACACACACCCACACATCCACACACCCACACATCCACACACCCACACACCTAATGGTAATTTCAACATGAAGAAATATCATGTTTCATATCAATTAAATTTACCTAGAGCAAACAAAACAAAAATTCGAGTGTTCATATCAAATACGAGGTTTGGTTTTATTGCGGTAGAATGTGAAGTTGGGGAAATTGGTGTGCATGGCATGTATGGCTTGTTAGATGTCTTACGGCAAGCTTCAATGATTTATAACATTATTTCTACTGGCTTATTTTTATATTACAACACTTGAATTGTTTGTTCCAACATGACTTGTTCAAAAACTAGCTTTTGCCACATGTCACCACACGGAAGATATGTTTCACGTAAAACATGAGATTATGTATCCAGTCATGCAGAAAACATTCTATGTGTATTATAAATAGCTACCATAATTTCTGGTATACAGATCAATAGTATTGTGAAACATTCAGACATCATCACTATCTTTCCAAATTCTGTTGCATTTCCCATGGAATTTTTGGCCCTCTAAAATTGTCTAAGTGTGTAAGTGGAAGACTTACACTGAACGTATTACCAAATCAGCTTCAATGAAGGCAGGCTCACTCCTTCATTCGAGGAGCTATCCCACACCTGAGACTATTCTTTATCTTCAGAAGTCCACCATTCGCCCCTGCATTGAGTACTATTGTCACATGTGGGCAGGTGCCCCTGTGGATTGTTTAACTCTGTTGGAATACATTGAGCACCATATTTGTAACGTTATTGATTTTAAAACAAGACCCCACTTGAACCGTCCAACCCATGCTAGCATGGAAAGCGGACGCTAAATGATGATGATGATGATCTGGAATAATTTTATATATTTATCTTTCTTTTTTTAAATTTTCAACTTTAAAGCATTTTTTGTTTTCTCACTTTCCCTGGGAAATGCACCAATAATTATTTGTTTTATCTTCAATGTACAACAGAATCAATCTAAATTGGATTCACTCTCATCGTTGTCAGGTAGCTTCCTTGTCTCTTTTCTATAACTATTTCCATGGATATTATTCAGATGAGCTCTCTTCTCTGGTTCCTCCTTTAAGAACTTATCAGCAATCAACTTGACTTGCATCCAATTCTCATCAGTATACTGTGCAACCTCCTAAGTTTCATAAAGCACTTTACAGCACCAGTTTCTTCCCTTGCACCTCTGAACTTTGGAATTCCATTCCCCAGTCTTGTTTTCCTCTTCAATATGACCTCTAGTCTTTTAAGTCTAATGTACATCATCACCTATTGACTTCTGTCCAGTGTCCATTTTATTCTAGTAGCTCTTACATTTTCAGTGCTCTAAGGACCTTCTAACAAGCAACTGCTTTAAAAAATAAAAACAAAGTTGATCTACCTCTTTTTATTTTTTTGGTTTTATCTTTTATGTGTTTTAGTCAGTAGACTGTGGCCATGCTGGGGCACTGTCTTTAAGAATTTTCTTTCTAAGCCTTGTACTTATTCTTTTAGTTTTTTTTACCCAACCACTAAGTTATGGAGATGTGAACACACCAACACTAGCTGTCAAGCTGTGGTAGGAGACAAATGCAGGCACGAAGTGACACACACATACATACCCTTGGCATTAGGAAGGGCATCCAGTCAGATCAGATTGGAGCCTGGTACAGCCTTCTGGCTTGCCAGTCCTCAGTCAAACCGTCCAACCCATGCAGGCATGGAAAGTGGACGTTAAACAATAATGATGATGACCACACACACACACGAACATAATGTGTTTCTTTCAGTTTACCAAATCCACTCACAATGCTTTGGTTGGCCCAAGACTATAGTAAAATTCACTTATCCTAGGTGCCATGCAGTGGGAGAAGCAAGATTCTTACCACACAGCCACAGTTCTCACATGTGTTTTGATTTATTTTCCTTTCCTGCTTGAAGGATTTATATGAATAGGCATGGCTGTGTGGGTAGTAAGTTTTAGTCTCTACTCTATGTAGTCGTACATTGTGCTAGAACTAGCAGCCAGAAGTCTTTGTCGAATCACACTTGCTGTCAGTAAAAAGAAAAAAAAGATACATCATCATTATCATTTAGCATCCACTTTTTCATGCTTGGATGGATTGACGGAATTTGTTGCAGTAGATTTTCTATGGTCTGATGACATAGCTGTCACCAACGCTAACCTGTTTCTAAACAAGATAATATTTCCCCATTGCCAGGCATGTTTTTTCTGAAAGATTGAAAACAAATAACTTGCTTGTTTGATGGTGTTGCTCATTTATGGCCATCATGTAATATCATGTAAGGGTTTCACAAACATATACATACGAAGGGTATTGAAAAGTTCCTGGCTTTAAGGCCCAACCTTCCAAGTTCTTTTACAGGGCTTAGAAAAACTGAAGCACTGCTGCAATAAGTGTGTGAATCTGGGAGGGGAATATGTTGAATAAAATCATAATTAACTGATCCACTTGTATTTTCTTTTATCCAAAGCCAGGAACTTTTCAGCACCCTCCCCCTGTCTGTGCACACGCATACATCTGTGTATGCACACACACACACACACTGTGGCTATAGTATGTGTGCTGTGTAGTGGGACTGAACTGAAACCCCATGGTTGAAAGGCAAATTTCTGAATCACACAGCCACAGCTGAAGCAACATTGGATGACATAGTCCTAGTTATACAATGTCGTTGTCGTTGGTGACTTTATCTTGTATCCAAGAATTTAGTTTCTTCTTTGCTAAACACTTCCTTTATGGAGATGGTGTTGATCGCTAAGTAGACCAATTCTTGCATGGAAGAGTTGATGGTATTGACTTTATGGTAATGTTGGTGGAGGACAAGGTGATTTTGTCAAGCCTTTCTCTCAAGTCCAGTGGCTTTCTGTATTGTTTTGAGTTGGTCCTTGTATCTTTGAAGAGGACATGGTCTTTTCCCTGAAGTGAACATGCTGAATAAAACTTGGCATGGAACAAAGTATGGAAAGCAAAAATGATGGCATGATCTTTACTACAATAACACCAACATCACCAACAATAATCTGGTTTACAGTTTTCGCCATTCATCCATCCATTGCAGTAAAAAAAAGAAAAAAATAGCAATTATTATTACAAGGTATTTATAGATTAGTTATATTAGAAACTGTTCTCCAAGAGCAGAGAGATAAAAAAGCTTTGCCACATTTCATTCGTGATAGCTTTGATATTATGAATTTAGTTCATTCATTGCCCAAAACCTGATGTTGTGCAGGCAAAAATTCATTCCACCATCCATTGAATAATAGACAATCAATAGTCATAACAAAATTTATTGGTACATTAAATGATTGGAGTATTGATCTTAATTGTCTTAAAAACTCTGAATAGATGTGGCAAGCAACAAATAGTGCAGTAGAGCTATGTATATATATATATATATATAGTGTGTGTGTGTATATATGTGTATGCATGTGTTTATATATGTATATATAGGTATTTCAGTACTGGTTTTAATCATGGAGACTTTTTCAACTGTATGGAAAACAATGAAATTTTGGAAGAATTAAATGAAAAGTTTTTTAAAAGAATATTTGCATAGTATTCAAATACTATTTTACCTTGTTTCTGCCTGTCTCTATCTCTCTTGTTTACTCTTGTGGGTTTGACAAGAGTAAACAAGAGAGACAGAGACTGGTAGAAACAAGGAAAATGCCCCATGTATTTGAATACTATGCAAATTTACTTTTAAAAAACTTTTCATTTCATTTTTCCAAAATTTCATTGTTTTCTATACTTACAGTGGAAAAAGTCTCAATGACTGAAACTGGTACTGAAATGTTTTTTATAAAATTATTTTAGCATTTTCTACCTTGACTTTTTTTTCCATATATATATATATTATATATATATATATATATTATATATATATATATATGTGTGTGTGTGTGGTGTATAATGTGTATATATAATGTGTGTGTGTGTATAATGTGTATATATATGTGTGTGTGTGTGTGTATAATGTGTATATATAATGTGTGTGTGTGTATAATGTGTATATATAATGTATATGTGTGTGTGTGTATAATGTGTATATATAATGTATATGTGTGTGTGTGTGTAATGTGTATATATAATGTATGTGTGTGTGTATGTGTATAATGTGTATATATAATGTATATGTGTGTGTATAATGTGTATATATAATGTATATGTATGTGTGTGTATATATATTGTGTATATATATGTATATCTGTGTGTGTGTGTGTGTGTATGCATGTATGTATACGTACACACACCTTGCCAAAATTCTTTTTGTGTGCATACACATCTGCTACACAAAAGCTCTCTCTCTGTCTCTCTTTCTTTTTATATATTCATCTTTTATTCTTGGTTCAATGAAAGATGTATGTATGTGTTTGTGTGTACATAAATATTGTTGAGCAAGTGCCAATTCTCAGTGCTTAATTATATTCACCATAGGTAGAATAATAGACCCATGGTGATCTGAGTGAAAAGGTGAATATATATATATATATCATCATCATCATCATCATATATATATATATGTATGTATATGTAATTTATTAAAAAGATTACATACAAATGTTTCAGCGTTTCATAAAGGTGAATTATAACTGTATATATGTAAGTATATATAAATATATCTTTGTGTTTGTATGTAATACATACATATATATATATATATATATATATATATATATGATTATTTATGATGTTGAGAGAAAAAGTAGGAGTAAAAGAAAGACAGCATTGACATAGAAAATAAGAGATAAAAATAGTTTTTGTGAAAGACTGGGTAAAAGAGTTGTAGGGATTAGTTGAGAGAAAGAAAGAAAGAAAGAAAGAGAGGGAAGTGTTGAGATGCATTGAATGTTCAAACCTAGCTTATTACACAATATTTATTAACTGTTTTACATAAATCAATAACATTTTCTTTCAAAAGTCTCAAAATTGTTTTCTGCTTTAAATAACATTTGATGACTTGTGCATTTTTATTATTTTGAATCTGCACCTCCCTCCCTCCCTCCCATTCTACCCCCTCCCCCGCTAACATTTCTGTTGTATCTGCAGGTTAGTAATGGTAGTTGTCTGTGAAGAAATACAAAAGTAGGGTGATATATTGATCAGCATATGAATACTCTGGTTGTCTGTTGAAAAATAGATGGAGATCAAAGAAGATGAAGCATAACGCTGGGGACTGAGGACAGTTTTTTTCTCACTAAGTTGTTTAACATTCAATAGTCATGTTATGATTTTGTTTTTCTAGCTGGTGACCCTGTTGGTGCTGGAGCGAGGGTAAAGATCACTGGTGATGGTGTTAAAAGACACTGGTGATGGTGTCATGTAAAAAGCAATGGTGATGGTACTGTTTAAAAAGCATTGGTGATGGTGTCACGTAAAAATCACTGGTGATGATCCCACATAAAATGCACTGGTGATGGTGCCACATAAAAAGCATTGGTGATGGGGTGCCACATAAAAAGCACTGGCAATAATTCCGTGTAAAAAGCACTGGTGCTGGTGTCACATAAAAAGCACTGGTGCTGATGTCACATAAAAATCACTGGTGATGGTGCCACGTAAAAATCACTGGTGATGGTTCTATGTAAAAATCACTGGTGATGGTGCCACATAAAAATCATTGGTGAAAGTGCTACATAAAAAGCACTGGTGATGGTCCCACGTAAAAATCACTGGTGAAAGTGCCACATAAAAAGCACTGGTGATGGTGCCATGTAAAAATCATTGGTGAAAGTGCTACATAAAAAGCACTGGTGATGGTCCCACGTAAAAATCACTGGTGAAAGTGCCACATAAAAAGCACTGGTGATGGTGCCATGTAAAAATCATTGGTGAAAGTGCCACATAAAAAGCACTGGTGATGGTCCCACGTAAAAATCACTGGTGAAAGTGCCACATAAAAAGCACTGGTGATGGTGCCATGTAAAAATCATTGGTGAAAGTGCTACATAAAAAGCACTGGTGATGGTCCCACGTAAAAATCACTGGTGAAAGTGCCACATAAAAAGCACTGGTGATGGTGCCATGTAAAAATCATTGGTGAAAGTGCCACATAAAAAGCACTGGTGATGGTGCCATGTAAAAAGCACTTGTGATGGTATCACATAAAAAGCACTGGTGATGGTGCTACACAAAATGCATCGATGATAGTACAACATAAAAAACACTGGTAAAATGCACTTGTGATGGTGTCACCTAAAAAGCACTGATGATAGTACCACCTAAAAAAACCATGTGATGGTATTACCTAAAAAGCACTGTTAATGATGCCACATAAAAAAAACACTAGTGATTGTGCCACATAAAAAGCACTGGTGGTAGTGCTGTGTAGAATGCACTGGTGATGATGTCATGTAAAATAGCACTGCAGATGGTGCAATGTTAATGATGCCATGTAAAAAGCACTGGTATTGGTGTCACATTAAAAAGCACCGGTGCCATGTTGAAAAGCAGTTGTGATGGTTTTAGATAAAAAGCACTCAGTACACTTCATAAAGTGGTTGGAATTAGGAAGGCTATCCAGCTGTAGAAACCTTGCTAAACCAGACAATGGATCCTGGTGCAGCTCCTGGCTTTGCCAGCTCCAGTAAAACTGTCTAACCCATGCCAGCGTGGAAAATGGATGTTTGATGATAATGATCTGAAACTGTTCCTTCAGCCTATAAAAATCACTAACATACCGATTGACTTGAAATCACGCTTTACCAAAACACTTTGCCCTATGAATGTACTGTCTTGTTACTCTGTCTTTTGTATTGTTACTCTACTGGCTTTTGTGGACATGCTAGGATTCATGGCCTAGTGGTTGAGGACCCCTGCACTAGAGTATTTTGGAAAGGCTTTTTGAAAGAAACACCAATAAAAGTAATTCTGATGATTTGTCAAGTGTGTTGATATTTCTCAGTACATTGTGTGTTTATATATATATATATATATATGTTCCATGCCAAATCTTATTCAGCATGCTCACTTCAGGGAAAAGACCACTGGGTTGTCCTCTTCAAAGATATGAGGAGCAACACAAAACAATACAGAAGGCGGTGAACTGGCAAAATTGTCAGCGCGCCGGGCGAAATGTGTAGCCGTATTTCGTCTGCCGTTACATTCTGAGTTCAAATTCCGCCAAGGTCAACTATGCCTTTCATCCTTTTGGAGTCAATATAGTAGAAGACACTTGATCAAAATGCTGGGTAGTGAGACTGAACCCAAAATCACAGGGTTGCAAAGCAAGCTCATGAACTACAGAACCATGCCTATGCCTTTTGGATGTGTGAAATAGATTGCTACTTTTGTTCACAATCGAAAGGGAAGCATTTTCTTCTGTAACACAATGAAATAATACTCTGCTGCAAGCATTTAGGCCAGGTGTCTGATCTATGGATAACATCTACATGCCCTTTCACCAGTCTTTGGAGGCCCTGAAAAGGGCCACAAGCAGTCCTCTAAGTCAGGAGACCCTAAAAACTAGGCCACAGACCAGTACTGGACGGTGGATTATTTGGTCCTGTGCTGTACAGAAAGAATAAATTTTAAAATTTATTTCAATTTTATTGACTTTTGCAGTGTGTAGAATATTTTTGAATTATATATGTAAAAATTGAAATATATATTATGCACTTTATTGTTCTTTTGTTATGCACATGATCCCCTGGACCATGGAAAAATTGTCTTGCATGAAACTGGTTCATGGTACAAAGAAAGATTGGGTACTGTTGCTCTAAGTTACGTAAATAAATAAATAAATATTTTATATATATATATATATAAATAAATGCACCCTTTTAAAGCCTAGCCAGGCTCATGGGCCTGGTTTCTATGGTGTATGTGTTCCCCAGCTGGACGGGAGGCCAGTCCATCGCAGGATTACTAATTTTAGCTAGTTGAGTAGACTGGAGCAATGTGAAATGAAGTGTTTTGCTCAAGAACACAACGCGTCGTCCGGTCCAGGTATCAAAACCACAATCTTACAATCCTGATGCTAACACCCTAACCACTAAGCCATGTGCCTCCACACACACACACACACACACACGTATATATGTAAAGATTTAAAAATATAATTTTTTTTCAATTTGGTTTGTAACTTGGTATGGCTAGAATTAAATTGCTTTTAATGTCAAACATAACAACATCTCTTGATGTGATGTATGGAGCTAGGAGTCTGTCATACAATATGAATAATATCAAAGCTTATGTATATAAATAATATTAATCCTAATACTTTTATAAATCAGGTATTATTCTAGCTGTCAGATAGGAGTTGAAGCATATATTTTCTACTGACAGAGAAAGAACATATATATCGCAGAGAAAGTGGGTGTGTGGTAAGTAGCCTGCTTACCAACCACATGCCCGCGAGTTCAGTCCACTGTGGCATCTTGGGCAAGTGTCTTCTACTATAGCTTCAGGCTGACCAAAGGCTTGTGAGTGGATTTGGTAGACAGAAACTGAAAGAAGCTCATCGTATATATATATATATATATATATATATATTTCTGTGTGTCTATATTTCTCCCTCAGCATCACTTGATAATCGATGCTGGTGTGTTTACATCCCCGTAACTTAGCAGTTCAGCAAGACAGACTGATAGAATAAGTACTAGGCTTGCAAAGATTAAGTCCTGGGGTCGATTTGTTCAACTAAAGGCAGTGCTCCAGCATGGCAGCAATCAAATGACTAAAACAAATAAAGATAAAAAGAATAGCTTTTGGTGTTTTCGCTCAATAAACACTCACAACACCGGTCTGGGAATCAAAACTGTGATCCTACAACTGCGAGTCCACTGCCCTATATATACATATATATATATATATATATATATAGAGAGAGAGAGAGAGAGAGAGCATATATATATATATACACCGCAGAGAAAG
Source organism: Octopus sinensis (assembly GCF_006345805.1). NCBI lineage: Eukaryota > Metazoa > Mollusca > Cephalopoda > Octopoda > Octopodidae > Octopus > Octopus sinensis. Next base: position 45,871,684 of record NC_043005.1, on the reverse strand, counting down.
TATATATATATATATATATATATATATATATATACACCGCATATCAAATTATTAGGCAGCTCAGTTTTTTCGCAATAACAAAGTATTTGTTCAAATCCAGATATTCTTCCACTGCATGATGATAACACCTATCTGTATTGTACTGTACCAAAATGAATCTGATTCACCCATACGTAAAGAAGAAATAGCCATTTTTGTTAATAGGCTTCATTTTTACCATCTTAAATTATTAGGTAGGTCTAATAAAAATGCTAATTATACGAAAACAAACATTTAATGCAACAATTAATTTTTAACTTCAAATACCATCACAATGGACTTTATAATGAATATAATAATATGTTTGAATGGAAATAATACAAGAAATATGACGTCATAAAGTTCTTAATGATGGATAAATGAATCACCACACAAGAGAACGTCCCTCACGTGTTTACCCATTGAATTTGTCAAAGATTTAAAACAGTTTTAAATCTCTGTACAAGAAGTAAGTAGTAACAGTACTACAGAGTAAAATCTATCTGCCAACGTAAAGTTGCAGTCCTATATCATCATCATCATCATCATCGTTTAACGTCCGTTTTCCATGCTAGCATGGGTTGGACGGTTCAACTGGGGTCTGGGAAGCCAGAAGGCTGCGCCAGGCCCAGTCTGATCTGGCAGTGTTTCTACAGCTTGATGCCCTTACTAACACCAACCACTCCGTGAGTGTAGTGGGTGCTTTTTACGTGCTACCTGCACAGGTGCCAGACGAGGCTGGCAACGACCACGATCAGATGGTGCTTTTTACATGCCACCAGCACGGGGCCAGACGAGGCAGGCAACGGCCACAATCAGATGGTGCATTTTACATGCCACCGGCATAGAGGCCAGTCAGGGCGGTGCTGGCAATGGCCACGTTCAGATGGTTCTCTTACATGCCATCGGCACTGGTATCTCAGCTACAATTTCCATTGATGTTGATCGATTTCGATTTTGATTTTCATTTTCACTTGCCTCAAAAGGTCTTCACAAGTAGGGTTTGTGTCACAAGAAGGAAAGGTATATGTATATATATATATATATATATATATATATATATATATATATATAATGTAAGGACAAATTTTGCAAGTACTGAAGAACAAAGTTAGCAAATTATTTTAATACATCAGTTACATGCATTTCATCATTATTTAGTATAATCTGTCTTGCATAATGCTGTAATCATTCCAGCAACTATTGATTAATATTTATGTGCTATGTATGTATGTTTGAAATATTTTTATTTTTCACATTTTCTCTCTTTTCTGTTTTTTTAGCATTCATCTATGCGACCGCTGCATTGGGTCCAGTTGTTGGTTATGCCCTTGGAGCTCTACTCTTGCAGTTTTATGTTGATTTGTTTTCCTACAATGTTTCTCTGACCCCTTCAGATCCTCGTTGGATTGGGGCCTGGTGGGGTGGCTTCATCATCTGTGGAGTAGTTCTAATCCTGATGTCCCTTCCATTTTTTGCATTCCCAAAAGTCCTCAGTAGAGAAAAGCGCAAAATTTTGGAAAACAAAAGCAAAGAGCTTCTTCTTAATGAGGAAGATCAGGAAGCCAATAAAGAATATGGCCGAACCATAAAAGGTAAGTTATTAATATTTACTGCTCTTTCACCTCTCCTCAGCACCATTATTGATAAATATTATAATAATTTTTGTCATTTATATACATAAATACATGTATTTTTTTTTACTTCTGTATTTAATTATCAAAATTTCTTTCTCTGAAGAAGGTACTGGTTTCTAACAAAGATATAAAATTCCATCTTTGGAATGTAGGTTAAGAAAACAATGTTACATTTTAAACCTAAGGAGAGTCTTGCATAGTTTTACTGTTCTGCTTACAGATTGTATTTGTAATGTGTGAGTCAGTTGGTCGATTTCTTATTCTGAAAATATTACCTTATACAGACTGACAGTTATGTATTTACTTACAAAACCAAGTGCACCAATTATTATTGGTACAAATGTAAATTTGTAATCCAGATATAAAAGCTTGGGATTTCAAAGCAGTTTATTCAGGGATGGATGGATGGATGTGTATAATTATGTATGTAAATATGATTGTGTATATGTGTATCATCATCATCTTCATTTAACAGCCATGGCCCATGCTAGATGGTTTGACAGGATCTGATGGGTCTAAGGACTGCCTCATGCTCTAGTGTATGTTTTGGCATAGTTTCTACAGTTGGATTCCGGATTCCTTTCCTAATGGCAACCACTTCATAGGATGGACTGAGGGCTTTTTTTTTCATGCTACTGGCACTAGTGATGTTGTGATGCAGTGCACATAACTAAAGAAATATCCTGGGATGGGTGGGGCACATTGGCAAGAAAATTATAAAGAAACTGATAGTTGAAATAACGCTTCATAGTATTTATTGTCAAAGCAGCACAGACACTCCTTTGTTGGTTTTGCCATCAAAAATGCAATAAACCAATGGTTGGTGCATTGCAAACCTGTAACAGAATTGTGCTCTTGTTCACAAAATACATGATATATAAACAGTACAAAATGAAAAATATAGTATAGATACAACACCAGCTTTCCAGGTGCTGATAGTCTTGAACCTCTTATAATCTGCTCTGATTTAAGAGCAGGAATTTCAAAATCCCATGGCTGCCAGACCAGTTTACTGAGTGGCCCTGTTTCACTGAACCTTGCACAGTACACTATACTAATGTACAAGTACTTATATTTGATTTAATTATTTAAGTAAATTTAGTATTGTTTAAGTTAAAGGTGACCACCCCCAGTTTAGAAAAATCAGTGACCTGGAATGGCTTTGGAAGCAAAGGTTCCAGAAAATCAATGTTATATACCTGGTATCATGTATAAAGCGCTGGTGATGATGCATCATAAAAAGCACTGGTGATGGTGCCACATAAAAAGCACTGGTGATGGTTCCACATAGCAAGCACCCAGTACACTCTGTAAAGTGGCTGGCATTAAGAAGGGTATCCCACTGCAGACAGTGGAACCTGGTGCTGCTCCTGGCCTTATCAGCTCTTAGCCTTATCAGCTCCTGTCAAACTGTTTAACCCATGCCAGCATGAAAAATGGAGTTAAATGATGATGATGTTGCTGATTGTATTTAGTGAATCTTGGTGTTTTTTTAGGCCAGTTTATGTGGAGACGCTTTCAGGATCGGCTCAGTTTTATTCAATTAGAAATTCTTATATCAAAGAATTACCAGAAGACTAATAATCAACCTTATTTGATGTTAGTTGCTATGGCTATTTTGGCCACAAGTCAGCTCTGATCGAGAAGACTTTTGATCAAAGCCATTCCAGTTGAAACTATTCCATCATTTTCCCAGGAACACATTACCTGATGTGTCCTTCCTTCATGTTCTAAGAGCACATATAACTGGAGGTAGTTATGGCTGCTGTTTATAAGAAACTGGTGAAGTCCAGAGTGGATTTCATTTACCTTTATATTCTTTTACATCTTTCAGTCACTGGAATGTGGCCATGTCAGAGCACCATCTTGAAGGATTTTAACTTAATCCTTTTGATCCTAGTACTTTTTTTTTTCTCTTTTTAAGTCTGGTACTCTTTGTTGGATTATGATACATTGTCAAAGATCACTGCTTTATGAGAAGTATGGACTTAAAAACAGTCATTGAGACAAGCATAAGCAAACTACCTCTCCTTCTCTCTCTCTCTATCCTTCTCTCTTTTTCTCTCTCTTTCTTTTTCTCTCACACACATGCATGTGTTTGTGTTTGCCTTCCCTCACCACTTAGCAACTAGTATTGGTTTGTTTACATTTCTGTGACTTAATGACTCAGCAAGAGAGACTGATAAAATAATTACCAAACTTAAAAAAAAAATAGCAAGTACTGAGGTCAATTTTGGTGGGATGAAACCCCTTCAAGACGGTACCCCAGCATGGCCAAAGTCCAATGACTGAAACAAATAAAAGATAAAAAAATATCCAGACTATGACCCTCTCAATTTCAGTTGACTTGATTAAAAGCCATAAAATGAAATGGACTAAAAATAAAAGTGAATAATAAAAAATCCAATTATTTAAGTTGCCAAGCTATGTTACTCATATTGGCGTCTGAAAATGGATGTAAAAAGTGGGAAATGGGATGAAAGAAAAATTTCAAAAAAAGTATGTAGTTATATTTATTAATGAAAATAAAATGAGAAAAAAAATTAAACTGCATATACAGCATAAAGGCTGGAGGAAATATTTAATAATAGCCGATGTGGGAATTTGTTTAAAAATAAACATTGAAAATTAGGGTGTGAGATATATACTGCTTCTCTGCCTGTATTTCTCTCTCAAACCATCTATCTATCTATCTGGCTCTGACTGTCTCTCTCTCTCTCTCGGAAGTTAGTAGAATGGAATAATATGACTTTGATATGAGACATTATTAGCGAGAAATTAAAATTAAACAATGCTGCTAAGTCAGCAAACTTTCAACAGATATTGTACACACACACACATGTATGCACATGCCTCTCTTTCTCTCACTATATATATGTGTGTGCATGCATGTATATACATATAAATATTTATACACACACAACTCTCACCCACACATATATCTAAGTATACATCTTTATATGTACATAAAAATATTCATGCACACACACACACACATACACATATGTTGTATGTATATGTATGTACATATAATTATTTATACACACATATTTCTATGTTATGAGAATGTACATATAAATATTTATATACTTGCGCAATGCACACATATCTATGAATATATATATGTATATACACATATAAATATTTATACACACAATACATATGCCTGTGTGTGTATATATATATATATATGTATGTATGTGGATGTGCATATAAATATTTATATACACACACTATACACATATCTGTGAATACATACATGTCTGAGAAGACGATTTAGTTAAACAGTTTGGGTGAAGATGGAAAAGCGACACAATCCCACCAAAATTGCAAGTGCATTGTGATCAGCAGTGTATAACAGCATCTGATGGTCTGACTGATACGGGGATGTGTACGAACATATGAATATTTATACACACAACACATATATATATGTGAGTATATATATGGATGTGGATCTACATATAAATATTTATATACACACACAGCAGACAAATATATAACATGCATATTTATATACATAATGTTCCCATTCTTTCTTTCTGTTTTTACCTAATTTTTTTTCCTAATTCTTCTCTTTTCTTCTTACCTTTCCTGCCCATTTTCTATCTGTCTTCTTACTTCCTCTTCTCACGTTTCCTCATCAAATTTGCTGTTTTATGACATATGTATTTTTTTTTAACATTGTTGCCTAACTCCTGCTATATTGTATAATGTATTCTTTGAGCAAAATAGTAAATGGTTTCCGTTCAAGATACACATACACACACACACACACACACATGCATACACACACCACCACCACCACCATCATCATTATTTAATGTCCATTTTCCAAGCTGGCATGGGTTGGACAGTTTGATAGGAGCTGTCAAGCTGGAAGATTGCACCAGGCTTTAGTTGTCTGTTTTGGCAAGATTTCTGCAGCTGCATGCCCTTCCTAACGCCGTGGGTGCTTTTTACGTGGCAACAGCGTCGGTGTGTGGATGCGTGTGTATAATTATGTGTGTGTGTGTATGAGAAGGCACGTGGCTTAGTGGTTAGGGCATTCGGCTCATGATTGTAAGGTTGTGAGTTCGATTCCCGGCGATGCGTTGTCTCCTTGAGCAAGACACTTTATTTCATGTTGCTCCAGTCCACTCAGCTGGCGAAAATGAGTTGTACTTATATTTCAAAGGGCCAGCCTTGTCACACTCTGTGTCACGCTGAATCTCCCTCAGAACTACATTAGGGGTACGCGTGTCTGTGGATTGATCAGTCACTTGCACGTTAATTTCACAAGCAGGCTGTTCCGTTGATCGTATCAGCTGGGACCTTCGACATCGTAACCGATGGAGTGCTCCATATATATATATATATATTATATATATATATATATATATATATATATATATATATATATATATATATATTTATCAAACCAATGCCAGCATGGAAAGCAGACATCAAATGTTGATGATGCACACACACACACACATGGGTGTTTGTGTTTCTCTTTGTGTTTGCTCCCCACCACTGCTTGACGACTGGAGATGGTTTGTTTACATTCCTGTAACTTAGCATTTCAGCAAAAGATCCCTGACAAAAATAAATACCTGGCTTAAAAAAGAAATTACAACTGGGGTCGATTCATACAACTAATCCCTTCAAGATAGTGCCCCAGTGTGTCCACAGTCCAATGGCTGAAACCAGCAAAAGAGAGATAAAAGACACACATGTGTGTGTGTTTTTTCTTTCTTTTTTTTTCTTTTTCTATAGTTTATCTTAACAAGGAAAAGGTTGACAGTGACTTCAAAGTGTTGGCTTAATTGATTTTGCCAGTCATCATCATTATCATCATTTAACGTCTGTCTTCCATGCTGGCATAAGATGGACAGTTTGACAGGAGCCAGCCAAATAGAAAGAAGATTACTCCAGGTTGCTGTGTCTGTTCGGCATGGTTTTTATGGCTGGACGCTCTCCTAACATCAACTGCCCTGTAGAGTGGACAGAGTGCATTTTACGTGGCACTAGTACAGGCAAGTTCAGATGTTTCCAAAATGGCAGAAAAAATGTTGATATTGACAAACATTTTGGGAGAACTGCGAGCAGCAGAACTGAGAAAAACATTGCAGATGTGCGTGCAGCTCTGAAGGGAAATCATGTGAGTTATCAGAGGATGTACAGATTAGTTACTGTTCAGTTCAGTCCATTATCACTGAAGATTTGTGTATGAGATGCATGTCTGCCAAGTTTGTGCCAAAACTGCTTTCAGCTGACCAAGAAGACACTCAGGTTTCAGTTGCACAAGATCTTGATTGTGTTGAGAACGATGAAAAATTTGCACAGGTCTCTGAGCAGGTATCGCCAAGCTTTTGGCAAAATTTGATGTAGGTTCTCTGCTCAACATTCTGTGTCATGGTCAATGCAACAGTCACATGCTACACACCTTCCCTCCAAGCATTGCTGTAAACAGCAGAAGTGAGCTAGAACATTGAAACTTAATGCACACACAGAGCAGAGTTCAAGGTCAATCTGTGCCAAGCAGCTTCACTCTGCATTCTTTAGCTTCGTTACTATGGCAACAGTCTGGATACTTATTGATCAGACCACTGTTCTTTTAAATCCCCTTGTTCAATCACAAAATCAATCGGTGTATTACTATTATTATTATTATTATTATTATTATTATTATTATTATTTCTTTCCAATGGCATGTATGTGTCGACTGAAAGGCAATAAAAGAAGGGTTAAAATATATGATCCAATTGCTTTAACATAGCATTAGGTTGGTTATATCTGGTCAAATGGAATGTCAGTTCCAGGATATGATGTTTAATGAGTTCTAAGGCTCCAGATTATGATGTAAATTATTGAATAATTCATATGCACTGTGGGAGTATTAAAGAGTTGGTCTTGATTCCATTGCCTTTTGGCGTTCAGCAATTTCACAATTGTTTTTGGTTTGTGTCCATTCTTATTTTATAAACCAACAATATCGTCTTCAGTTTCACCACCATTGTCATCATCATCATCACCATTATCATCATCATCACTACCATTATAAGCATCACCATCATTGTCATTATCACACCACCAACATCATCATCATCAGCTCATCATTTTTGTGTCTACTTTCCTGTTCTGGCAAAAGGTTTGTATGTATGATTCAGCATTGCATCTTCTCACTTATCATGGTGCTTCATCATTTCTTTTGCGATGCTACACATCCCCAGACTGGAATTCACCACTTCCTCCTACCAACTTCTTTGATTCTCCTCCTTTTCTTCCACAGGCTTCTTCCTCTAGCATCATTTCACACTTTTTCCTGCACTCTCATCCACATGGTCCATAGTCTTCTCTCTTGCACACTACAGCTGATTGATACCTGTAATACACAGTTTTTCTCTAAGCACAAGTGCAGCCCATCACCCATGCAGACTGACTCTATACATTGAACAAAGCATGCTTGCTTCATTTCTTTCCAAGCTTGGGCTGTGCGGTAATAAAAATCGAAATTGAAGGATTTTTAGTTGAATAAATTGATCCCAATATTTATTTTTCTTTAAATTCTGGTATTTGTTCTAGCAACCATTTTTGCCAAACCACTAAGTTATGGAGATGTAAATTCACCAACACCAGTTGTGAAGCAGTGATAGGGGACAAACAAAAATGCATGCACATAGATATCTATATTTATGCATATATATATATAATATGACATGCGTAAGCTCATGAGGAATGAAGCCAGTATGCTCCGATGGATGTGTAATGTCAGTGTACTTACTCGACAGAGTGTTAGTTCCTTGAGAGAAATGTTGTACCTAAGAAGCATCAGTTGTGGTGTGCAAGAGAGACGATTGCGCTGGTATGGTCTAGTGGCGAGAATGGATGAAGATAGGTGTGTGAGAAAGTGCCAATCCCTAGCAGTTGAGGGAACCCGTGGAAGAGGCAGACCCAGGAAAACCTGGGACAAGGTGGTGAAGCACGACCTTCGAACGTTAGGTCTCACCATGGAAATGACTAGAGACCGAGACCTATGGAAGTATGCTGTGCGTGAGAAGACCCGGCAAGACTAGTGAAGCCATAACCCGTGGCCCCTACCTGGGACGTAGTCAGTCTACCTGTGCATACCTTCCTGCTTGTGACACTTGTGAAGACCTGTTGAGGCAAGTGAAAATCAAATCAAATCAAACCAAATCAAAATAGATGAACATCAATGGAATTTGTATCCTTGTGGTACCAGTGCCGGTGGCACATAAGAAAACCATCCGAACGGGACCGTAGCCAGTACCGCATCGACTGGCCTCCATGCTGTGGGCACGTAACAAACACCATCTGATTGTGGCCGTTCGCCAGCCTCGTCTGGCACCTGTGTCGGTGGCACATAAGAAAACACCGAAAACACCATCCGAGCGTGGCCGTCTGCCAGCCTCGTCTGGCACCTGTGTCGGTGGCACATAAAAAACACCATCTGAGCGTGGCCGTCTGCCAGCCTTGTCTGGCACCTGTGTCGGTGGCACATAAAATCACCCACTACACTTTCGGAGTGGTTGGCGTTAGGAAGGGCATCCAGCTGTAGAAACACTGCCAGATCTGACTGGCCTGGTGCAGCCTTCGGGCTCGCCAGACCCCAGTTGAACCGTCCAACCCATGCTAGCATGGAAAGCGGACGTTAAACGATGATGATAGATATATGTATAGACACAAACACAACCGGCTTCTTTCAGTTTCCATCTGTCAAATCCACTCACAGGGCTGTTGTGAGACTGAGGCTTTATTAGAAGACACTTGACCAAGCTGCTACTTAGTGGGACTGAACCTAGAACCATGTGGCTAGGAAGCAAACTTCTTTACTACACGGCCGCACTTGTGCCTCTAAATGCTGTTCCTTCTCTTACACTAAGTGTATAAGCCGAATGACTCACTGGCTCTGAAAATTTATTATAAACAATCTCCCAGCTGTTTTGAGCTCAGGATACTATGGATTGCTAATAATACATTTCCTTTTGGGTACCAATTCAATATTCCTGACAACAACCATCACCACATCCACCACCATCACCACCACCACCACCACCACCAATACCATCACCACAGCAACTAGCAGAATATAACTGCAGCAACTGTAACAACTACAACAAACAGTTACAATTATTTAGAGCAACAACAGAAATAGCAACTGTTGCAAATATAATAGCGAAAATGATAAAAAGTTGTTCCACGAACCATGTATAAATAATTTTCAATAGGGTGATATGGATATTTTGTGGTCAGATATCTTTTATCAGATATGGTATGAGTCAGTTTTCTGTGTTCTATTATAGTCCGATAGGCTGACAGATGTACTGTGATTAGTCACATGTTGGATTATGGTAGCTGGTAGGTAGCTTTACTAGTAAACATTCACCCCCAAGCTGTGTGGTAAGAAGCTTGTTTCACAACCACATGGTTCCAGGTTCAGTTCCACTGCATGGCGCTTTGGCCAAGTGTCTTCTACTCTCAGGCCGACCAAAGCCTTGTGAGTGGATTTGGTAGACGGAAACTGAAAGAAGCCAGTTATATATATATATATATATATATGTATGTATGCATGTATTTATGTATGTGTGTCTTTGTTTGTCCCTGTAACTCAGCAGTTTGGCAAAAGAGGTCGATAGAATAAGTACTAGGCTTACAAAGAATAAGTCCTGGGGTTGATTTCTTTAATTATAACCCTTTAAGGCAGTGCACCGGTATGGCTGCAGCCAAATGACTGAAATAAATAAGAGAATATATATATATAAGACATGTATAAGGTAGTGCTCCAGCATGGCCACAGTCAAATGACTGAAACAAGTAAAAGAATAAAAGAATATATATATGCCGGTAAATAAGATGTGAGTAAAAACTTCATAGAAGCTTGTCCAGTTTTGGCTACTCGATGTCATCATACTGTGGAAATGCTCCTGCTCCAGGATAAACATCAGGCATTCCATAATATCCATTGGATTTATATAGAGTTTATATATTTCGGGTATGCATTCTCACTGAGTGAAATGGTGGTAGGATCTAACAAAGGACATATTTAAATTGTCACTTGAAGAAGTGTTTTTTATACCTTGTTTTTTACACATCTCACCAATGTACTATGAGTGTAAAAATGTGTTGAAACAATTGTAGTGATTTTAAATAAACAATGTTATTCATTCGATTTTGTGTGTGTGTGTATTCTTTTATTCTTTTACTTGTTCCAGTCATTTGACTGTGGCCATACTGGAGCACTGCCTTGAAGGGTTTTAGTCGAACAAATTGACCCCAGGACTTGTTTTTTAAAGCCTAGTACTTATTCTATCAGTCTCTTTTGCCGAGCACAAACACACCAACACCAGTTGTTAAGAGGTTGTGGTGGGGACAAACAAAGACACACACATATACAAGATGCAGTGAATAAATTATCTAAATTATACAAAAATGAAAATAACACTGACAGAATAAATTTATTCACTAAAATTGCCATTGGCTTCAACCATGGCCTCCAGATGACTTCGGAATCTCCTGCATCTCTTCTGGATGGTCTCCTTGTTAAGGTTGGTGAATGCTGCCATAATTCTTGCCTTCAGTTCATCTTTGGTGTTACAAGGAGTTTTGTTGGTCTCTCGCTCAACTGTGCCCCACCAAGGGGGTTGCAGTCTGGGGAGTTAGGTGGCCAGATGTTAGGGGTGATGTGGTTACAGAAATTGTCTGACAACCATTATTGGGTTCTCCTGCTTGTGCGGCATGGTGCAGAGTCTTGTTACCAGAAATAGGATCTTCCAGCAGCCAACCTCTTGATCCAGAGCAGCACTACCCCCTCCAGGCACTTGATGTAGGCTTCCATGTTGAGTCTGAGGCCATGTGGGAAGATGAATGGATGTATAACATCGCCATCACTAGTGATCACTCCAAACACCATGATGTTGACTGGATGTTTGATTTTTATCACTCTCGGTGCATGTTTTTGGGACACAGTAAGCCAGTGGTTGTTCTGTGTGTTCACCATCTGATCCTGGCAGAGATTTTTCTCATCTGAGAAAAACCAAAGCATGTTCAGTTGGAGGGGATGCTTGAGTTTGTTCAAAAGCTTTGTAGCATGGTCTTTCCTCTTGTCCTTGATGACTTGGGACTAAAATTGGCCCTTTCTCATGTTGCATGAGGAATACCGAATGTCTTCATGCACTGATAAGAAAATCAGACACTCCCATATCCCTGGCGATAGACCTGATTGACATGGAGGGATTGTTGTCAATCATGGCTTGGATCTCACCAATAAATTCAGGAATTCTTTCCTTATCAGAACGATCAGACTGAGTTTTCTGAGGTGCTGTACCTTCATAAACACCATTAGACTCACCCAACTCTTTCCGAATCCTCTGCACTGTCCTCAAATTGACACCCAAACGCTCTGAAATGTTCGTATTAGAGGTTCCGGTATGAATACCAAGCAATACAGCATATTATTTCCAAATTTCTGGCAGAGTGAATCGCATCATGATGGTGTTTTTCTCAAAAACGGTGCCCAACTGACCCTACTATATTGTGTAGTTGACAAAATCAAAAACAATATGCAAAATTAAGAATATAAAATGGCAACAATTTACCCATCACACCGTGTGTGTCTGTGTGTATGTATATATATATATATATATATATATATATACATATACAACTGTCCAATGAATGAGAACGTGAAACTCAGAGTAACAGGTTTTGTTGAATTTTCTGCTGCTTTAAATAAAGTATATATATATATATATATATATATATATATATATATATATATATATATATATATATATATATATACACACATACACAACTTATAAACAAGGACAAAGGAAATTTCAATGCCAAATATGCCGAAATAGACTTAATCATCAATAACCATATAATTATATGGTTATTGATGATGATTAAGTCTATTTCGGCATATTTGGCATTGAAATGTTTTTCTTTTGCCCTTGTTTATAAGTTGTTTATAAATTTAACCTTTAATGGTATTTTTTCTAATATGCTGGCCATTGATAAAATTTTTTCGAAAATTTTATCCTATATATATAATATATATATATATATATAATATATATATATATATAATATATATATATTTCTTTTTTTATGGCTGCCCCCTCGTTATCGAGTATGGCCATTGCACGAAGCTTAACTGTTACTGGTGCTATGATCGATTGTGAATTTTTAGCCCAGCTAAAGATCTACAAGGTCTTGTACAAAATTGGCAGGCAACTAAAACCTTTACTGGTAATAGCCGGCTGTATTTGTAACTGGGCTTCATGTAACACATACATACTCACACAAACACACAGTGGGCTTCTTTTAGTTTCCGTCTGGCAAATCCATTCACAAAGTTTTGGTCAGCTCAAGGCTATAGTACAAGACATTTGCCCAAGGTGCCATGCAGTGGGACTGAACCCAGAACCATGTGATTGGGAAGCAAGCTTCTTACCACACAGCCATATGTTTTAGAGTAGTGGATCTCAAATCACAAAGCTATGAATAGTAGAATGTAAATTGAGAAACCCTTTTGGATAGAAAAAGTTAAAGGCTACCCATGGGACTTGAACCTACATCTCCTGTAGATAGGACAGTAGTTCTGCCATTAGAAACTAAAGCAATCCTTTGAATTTCCTTATCCATTTTAATAACTTTATTCTTACCAACAAGAATTGTACGTTGTCAATGTCATAAGAATTTATAAACTTTTGAGACGGTAAAATAATTCTTTTTTTTATATGGAACAGTGGATCTTGAAGCACATAAAGCTATAAAAGAAAAGCATGTAGATATTGGGCTGAAAAATCTTTATGGGTGGAAAAAGTCAAAGGTGTTTAGCCTGTAGCATGGAAAATGGTTGTTCAATGTTGACAAAGATCTGAGCTGCCCTGTAGCTGCAAAACAACATATAACATCTTCAGCAAACATTTGTTTACAATCATCCAAACATAATGGTGGTACAGAAACACATTTTACCTTGGTATTTTTTAGCATCTTATCAGTTTGATTTTTTTTGCTTTGATTTTTTTTGTTTCTAACTCACAGTATCTTCTATAAAATGCATCAAAACAGTACCCTAAAAAAAATCATATACCAACCATATTTTCCAGCATACAAGACAACATACTATATAGAGTAAACATTCAAATACTGTTTCTATCTTTCCAAATCCTGTTACATTCTACATGGAAGTTTTGTTCTTCCAAAGCTGTCTTGGTGTGTAAGTCAACCTACCTTTTTTGGCTGTATATTTTGGTCAGAAAATTTTGGCCAGAAAATATGATAATTATGTATTGCTACTTGTTTGATTTCCAGATAAAATAAATGACTGTTCTTTTGTTTCTAGATATACCAAAATCTATTTGGCTCCTTCTAAAGAATTCCATTTACCTCATCACTTGCCTTGGTATATGTTGTGAGTTCTCAATTGTCAGTGGATTTGTTACTTTCCTGCCAAAATATTTTGAAACCCAGTTTGGAAGCTCTACCTCAGTCGCTAATCTATTTACAGGTGAGACACTTTTACTGTGATGTTTCAATCTTGTTTTAATTGGGAAATCATTTGAAAGTTTGCTTCAGTCCCACTGCATGGCACTTTGGGCAAGTGTCTTCTACTTTAGCCTCGGGGCAACCAAAGCTTTGTGAGTGGATTTGGTAGACGGAAACTGAAAGAAGCTACAAAGGCGGCGAGCTGGAAGAAACGTTAGCACGCCAGGCGAAATGCTTAGCAATATTTCATCTGCCGTTACATTCTGAGTTCAAATTCCACCAAGGCCGACTTTGCCTTTCATCATTTTGGGGTTGATAAATTAAATACCAGTTATGTACTGGGGGGGGGGGTGATTTAATTGGCTTAATCCCTTTGTCTGTCCTTGTTTGTCCCCTCTATGTTTAGCCCCTTGTGGGCAATAAAGAAATAAGAAACTGAAAGAAGCTGCCACTTGACAACCAGCGTTGGTGTGTTTATGTCCCTGTAACTTAGTGGTTCAGCAAAAGAGACAGCTAGCATAAGTGCCAGGCTAAAATAAAAATAATAAGTACCAGGGTCAATTCATACAACTGAAAATTCTTCAAGGTGATACCCCAGTATTGCCACAGTTTAATGACTGAAACAAATAAGATAAAATATTCCATGCTATCCATGAGATAATCGGCTTGGCCTGGTCAAATGGAGAAAGTATGTTACAACAGAATAGCTTCCTTAGTGCCGGTCATATTATTTGAACATGTTACCCTAATTTCCTGTTAGGTTTATTGCTGTCTGGAATGCAATCTAAAATAGAAAAGACATTTTACCTTTTACTTTTGTAGTGTTGGGTTTAATGGGGAAAATAATTACATTGAGTGGATTTAGCAACCGGAAATGTTTTAATAGTAAAGAATATGGTATTGATATGTTTTACATGAGGTATCAACACACATTAGTTAGCTGTGCCATTATGTACAGCTCAGAAAGAAATATGCTGTGTCAGTTTATGCTGGCTAAGGTGTATATTCATTTAACTCTTTAGTATTTAAACCGGCCATATCAAGCCTAAATATTTTTACCAGTTTTATGCTTAAACTGACCAGATCTAGCCTCTCACATTTCTCCTATAATGTCATTTTAAAAATAAACAATCACATCATTGAAATATCGAAGCTACAAGACAACATGATAAATTCGAAACAATGTGAATAAATAAGCATCATATTCAATAGAGAATAATTTGAATATGAAAGGGTTAAACTATGATGTTTACAAGCAATTCTTTCACACTGGATTGTGTGTTTTCCAATTTTATCCCAGTCTGAATCTATCATTATAATATAATGATATAGTGAGCTTATTGTATACACTACTCAATAGCACTACAATTCACCAGAAAAAGTAGCCATAAGTGTATGAACAGTACATAGACTAATGCACAGGAAGTGAATCATTTAAAGAAAAAAGAAAGAAGTAAAAAGGGGGCATCATGTGTACTGTTGGCGAATTTCAGGGAGCATGGAAGTTTTGAAGGATGTAGTGTCCTGACTGCTAACAACTATTTATAAGGATTTTCCTTAGACTCCTTTGTGGGTTGTTTAAGTAGTATAATTCATATTTCAGTTTTAATTCATTTGAATTTCAAAACTAAAAGCTACATGATTACTGAAATTGCCATAGTCATGACATTCTGTTTCCATTCAAAGTTACTTTACAGCAAGAGTGAAACTGAATTTCAACCCTTTTGATACCAACCCGCCTGAGACTGACTCAGGTCTCATGACGTAAACTTACTGTTTTAAAATAGTCTAAATAAAAATCTTCCTTCAAAATTTTATGTTAATTTGTTCCAGACCCCAGCTTAATAATGAGAAAGGTATTTTCGAAATACTTCATTATCTTAAAAATTAATTGGAAGAAAGGCAACAATTGATGTTGGTGTGTTTACATCCCTGAAACTTAGCGGTTCAGCAAAAGCGACTTATAGAATAAGTACTAGGCTTACAAAGCATAAGTCCTGAGGTCAATTTCTTCGACTAAAGGCGGTGCACCAGCATGGCCACATTCAAATGAATGAAACAAGTCAAATAACATGTTGACAGAAATATAGTAACAAAAGGGCTAATCAAGGATGCTTGTTGTTAGTATGGCTGTAATCAGATCTGGTATTACTGATTTCCGTTTTTGATGCAGTGTCTGGTGATGTCTTCACATTTTCTTTAATATCTATTTGCTATGAACACCAGATTTATGGAGTCAAATGCACATTTCAGTCCTGCTACTGTTCTTCTACTCCCAGTGAGTCAGTAACACTTTTAATAATAATAATAATGATAATGAAATTAATTGTATACAGTGCTCAGGTGCACCACAACTTGTCAGAAAGTGCATATAAAGTACATGCAGTAATGTAGAAATGTCTGGAAAGCGAACAATGTATGAGTCAGATACATGCTTGTGTGTGTCTTTTCTGTGGATCTTTTACGGCTGTAGTCTTTTTTATGTCTCTTCCTTCAAGTAAATCCTCTGATCAAGGGGCTTTTCTCCTTGTTTGCACAACGTCTTATAAATTCCTTATAATTGACATGAGATTTAAATTATAGTCAGGATTTATGCTAGACTGGCAATGCTTAAGTAACGAGCATATTTGCCATAACAGTCTACTTGAGATGTTTCCAGTTCAGGTAGAACTACTTCAGGCGTGAGCTGTCTGTTTCAATTTTCTTATGCAAATGAAATGAAATTCGATCTTGAATGGTAATTTATAATTATGACATTTGGTCGTCACTCTTTTCTTAAAATAATTTCCTTTGTTCTATTAACTTTACAGGTGGAATTGGTATTCCTGGTGCTGTTGTTGGAATCCTTATTGGAGGCTGTGTACTTCGTCGTTTTCAACTCTGTCCAAAAGGTTAATGTAATTCGATTTCAGTTAATTTAAACCCTTATAATTATTATGTATGTTTACAGTTGCTGGTGACATTTATAATGAAATCAAACACGCGGTTCAAAATAAAGGGAAGAAACTGTTGCCAGTTAGAAGAGTTACTTCCCTTCGTATTTGATGACGTGTAAGACGCATACTTTTTATCCCAAAAAGGTGTCTCAAAAAAATCATCCCAGGTCCTGTACAAAGTTTTGCCTCCTATAAGTTTTAATGCCCTAAAAAATTTTTCGTGAGTATGCGCAGCAGAAATTAGAAAGCCTATTACGAGTACCGTCTTCAGAGGCCTCACACAGGCCTATGTATGCTGGGACTCTAAATAAATACTATAGGACCCTGTACATAGATTTGCTTAGGAGCCTACAATGCTGCTAGGACAATATACTCCTCTCACTTTCAGTGTCTTCATATTCTGGTCAAATATAAAAACTGAGTCGGACAAAAAAAAAAGTGTAAGCCCATGAGGCTGGATGGTGACTGTAAAGAATAAATAAATGTTATTCCTAAAAATGAGATTTCCAGCAACTCCATATTATTCTGTCTTTAATGATCTAAGAATGATAAAAATGATTCTACATAGTAAACGTTTACCTCTATTTTCAGTGACAACCATTTTGACTAATACTAGTAATCTGTTATGTTCTTGAGAAAAGTTTGAACATCACAGAGTCCCATTTTAGATACCATTTTAATCCCTACACAACTTTGACACTAAGAAAAAATTAAAAATTAAATAAAACGTATATTGACTTCTATATTTTAGAAACGAATGACATTCAATTGCTTTTAATTGATTGGTGCCAACATTCTGGGTTCAAATTCTGATGATGTCGACTTTGTCTTTCATCCTTTCGGAGTCAATAAAAAAAAAGGTACCCAGTTAAATACTGGGGTTGATAGTCAACAAGACCCCCACCCCTCACAAAATTTCAGGCATTGTGCCTATAGCAGAAAGGATTATTATTATTATTATTATTAATATTATTAACGCAGCAAGCTCACAGAATCATTAGGAGAAATGCTTAGCAGCATTTTGTCTGTCTACATTCTGAGTTCAAATTCTGCCTTTCCAGGGCTGATAAAGTCAAGTACATGTTGAAGACTGGGGTTGATATTATCAACTTACGCTGTCCCTGAAATTGCTGACCTTATGCCAAATTTGAAATTAAGGCTTGCAGCTTATGGTCCCATGCTATATGTTCTCTTCAACTATCTAATACTTTCTCAACGATTCTGGCCATGTCAAGGAGGCAAACTTTTTGCAACAGTTCTATTGTGCACCCTATTCCCATTTCACATATATTTTTACAAAGGCGGCGATCTGGCAGAATTGTTAGCACACCAGGTGAAATGCTTAGCAGTATTTCCTCTGTCGCTATGTTCTGAGTTCAAATTCTGCCAAGGCTGACTTTGCCTTTCATCCTTTCAAGGCCAATAAATTGAGTACCAGTCAAGTACTGTGGTCAATGTGATCGATTGTCTCCCTCCCCCCAAATCTAGGACTTGTGCCTATAGTAGAAAAGATTATTATTATTATTATTATTTTGTTTTTACAGGGGCCATACAGATGACTCTAATTCTTGATATCCTTGCGCTGAGTGGATATATCCTTTTCTTCTTCCTTGGATGTGATAACTTAAAAAT
This sequence comes from Octopus sinensis, assembly GCF_006345805.1. Classification (NCBI taxonomy): domain Eukaryota; kingdom Metazoa; phylum Mollusca; class Cephalopoda; order Octopoda; family Octopodidae; genus Octopus; species Octopus sinensis. The sequence goes on along the minus strand of NC_043005.1, from coordinate 45,852,963 downwards.
AGCTGGTGCAACATTTCCATATTTCAATAGGTCAGTGATATTTTGTTTCTCTTTAAGTGTAATTAGTCATTATAAATCTTTATTTCACTTTTTGCATTTTTCAGACATCTAATTAGAAAACATTGTTATTTTAATTATATATACTTTTACTCATTACAGTCACTCGACTTCAACCATGCTGGGGCATTCTTTTATTCTTATGAGATGGTATGGTGTGAGTTGAAGGAGATTTGGTTGCTATTTCTAGTAGATTAAACGATCATTTAGCTGTTCTCTTATTGGCTCGTGAACACACATGTAGCCCATGCTCTTAACCACATATGGCATAGTGGTTAAGAGCACGGGATACTAACCCCAAGATTCCGAGTTTGATTCCAGGCAGTGACCTGAATAATAATAATAATAACAACGACAACAACATCGATCAATACCTTAGGAATGAGAACCCAAGTTCGAAATTTCCCCAAGACACCCGATGAAGGCTGGAGGGTATATCAGCTGAAACGTTGTGTTAACAACAAACAAGATGAGGACAAATATTCGTAAATAATGTAAATAATGTACATAATTCCTCATCTCTTAAATATAGAACTGAAAGGTTTGCCATATCCTGATCTATATTATTTTACACTTTCTTTGTTAGTAAGTCCACACAGTGAAAAGATTGGTTGGGCTATGGTCTATGACTGCTCTTTTCTGTACCCTTTCAGTATAAACAATTCTGAGAGAAAGATGGAGAAGTTTAACTCTGATACTTCATTTAGTAACATAAAAGAACATAAGGCAAAACCGGTTTCAGTTGGATTTTGAACTTAGTCTAGAGAGCCAGCACAAGTACTGCAAAACATTCTACCTGATACTTTAATGTCACTTTACCAGTTCATGAAACATTTACAGTGGCAAGTCAGTGAGTAAGCCTATACGTGGCCAATTTATCTGCTAGAAATAAAAACTAAATATCCTTTAAATCACACCTTATGTTTGAAAAGGAAGGACTTGTTGGGTGATACCATTTTAGATTCATCATCTTTGTTTTAAAATCTACCTTTCCATGTTTATATGGGTCAGACAGTCTTATTGAGGTAGATTTTCTGCCATTACAAAGGAGTCTAAAACCAGCTATTCTTTAAACTTCTGTTTGACAGAGTTCTCATTACTAAATCTATCAAAGAATTAAAGAAGAATTTGCAAAAGTAAAAGTCTAGAAATGAATGGTCTTCAAATATAACCAGTCAACACAAAAAGTTTATTTAGCAGGAAAGAATACTTGACTCTCAAGTAGTGTTTCTCAGCTGGGGCCCATATAAGAATTTTTTTGTTGTTAAAATTTATGTGCAATAAAGTGGTTATACTTCTACAATGCACAAAATATTTCAATCTTTTCTAATATTTAATTTTAAAAATGCAGTAGGATTTTTGAGACCGCGACCTGTTCACTGAGGTCGCAGTCTCAAAGTGATGTAAATATTTTGGCAAATTAAATTTAAGCATTGAAGTGAATCTAATGGTTTTTGTATGTTTTTAAATGGCTTACAAAAACCTTCCATGCTGCAATTGTTTTTGTGTCAGCACACGATCTCAGATCAGATCACTTGCTATGCAAATACATTTCCGTAAATAGGATTTTTAAATATATATTGAATGGCTATGGAGGTCCAGTAGAAATGGCTGAGAACTACTGCATTAAGGAATACTCTACTATTGTCCAACCTATGTAAGCATGAAAAAACTGTATATAAAATGATGATGTATATTCGATGGGATGATGGAATTGGTGTATCTAAAAAAATTTTTAAAATTTAAAAAAAAACTCTTGGAATACCAAAAGATTACACTCTTTTCAGTCATGTTGTCTTTGCCTTTCCTCCTCGGTTAATATAATCAACAAAAATCTCTTGCAGCAGTGCTCAAGCATGGCTGTAGTCCAGTGACTGAAACTGGTGAAAAAGGAAGAATTAGAAATGTAAACTATCTAGGGTTGAAAATAGTTTTGTTTTCTTCTATTTTGGTATCTGAGATTCAGTTTTTTTTCCTTATATTTAGCACTGGTCACAAGATAATGGAGGCAAACTTGACATCAGCTTGTAACTCTAACTGTGACTGTTCTCCAAATCACCTCGAACCAATCTGTGGAATAAACGGTATCACTTATTTCTCACCCTGTCACGCTGGCTGTACCAATTATTACGTCAATCATAACAATGCATATCATTCCACAGTAAGTACAACTTACCTCCCTTGATCTTCTAAATTTTTTCTTTTTTAAATAAAATATTTTCAATGATACAACAATGCACTATAATACAAACAATAGACTATAATAACTGTTGTAATTTAATCATCCATAGTCTAATATGATATTTTGGAATAAAATTCCTTCTTCAGATTTCCCTAGGAATCGCTGCTATAATCGGTTTTCCTTTCTTGTTAGCAAATCGTAATGGTTGTTAGATCGTTACGTCACTCTCTTCTTTAGAGAATTGTCAGCACCATCTACTTATAACTTGGACGTCTTTTGCAGAATTCGATACTGTGCTGTTCAATATATCCATTATTGACTACCCTGTTTCATATTTTGTTTTTTAATTTATATTAAATATCACAGTTAAGGCTGAGTTGGAATATTGCTTTCTTATTTCATACATTTGTTTTTTATTTTGAAAATGACTCTCCACCACAGTGCTGTCTTAGCAACATTATAGGTCCCTGCACCAATTATTGCACTGGGCTCTAGTATTTACTTCCTGACAACACACCACAGCATACATATATCAGAACCAGGCCCCCTAGACCTGTGAGTGTAGCACTAGACATACTTTTGGGGGGTCAGTTTCTGTCTCTTTTATCACCATTTATTTTTTTCTTTCTTGTGATTTCATCTTCTAATTTGGTGCCTTTACCAAAGTATGAACCTCTTCTTTCAGTGTCAAACAAGCTTTAGTGTGAAGTTTGTTCATAATATCTCTACTAGCTTTACATGATATACTTACAATACTTCTGAGACAAATCATGTGGGAACAAAGAAATATTTGATTCTGAAATATTTTTAACCAACATAAGAATCTCCTCCAGCTTGGTGTCTTGTATTTTAAATAATCAAAGACAAATTCCCAGACTCTATTGAGGAAGGATGTGCTCTGACTGGCTGACTTAATCTTGGTACTCAGAGAGAGGAGGAAGGTGAAGCCACTTGTGGTTACTCATTGATTTTTTAATGGAACTTCACTTCATTCTTGGCTCTTTTCCTTGTTTCTATACTGGTCAGTTGGTTAAGAAAAATAATTTTGTAATAGAAACTAGATCACTTCACTAATGATTGGTTCCATATCTAAATGGAAAATCAGTATGAAATTTGTTGCGTCGATGACAATGAAGTAGGCTAGCCCAATATGTAGATATAAAGGGAGAAGTCCAGACTTTGAGGAGTTGAGTAGAGGTCATCCGAATGTGCGATATAACAAAATTTGAACCTGTCTGTTGGGTGAAGTATTGTAGGTCTGAATTTCATAACCACGAAAGACATTTCATCATGGAAATGTATTTGTGGATTGCTGATGTGCATAGGCTTGGGAGCAGGAGATGCAAGGGGTGTGAATGCATCCCCTAAACTTTTTGAGGAGCAATGAAAACACTTTGAACATCACCAAAACGAATGAGTGTAAAAACATTTTTGGACTGATTTGAAACATTACTTTTCCATTATTGAGTTTATCTGGTTTGATTGATGTGCAAGTGTAATAATAATCATGATGATGATGACAACAATGATGATGATTATTATCATTATTATTATTGCAGTGAGCTGGCAGAAACATTAGCATACCAGGTGAAATGCTTAGCAATATTTCATCTGTCTTTATGTTCTGAATTCAAATTCCACTGAGGTCAGCTTTGCCTTTCATCCTTTCAGGGTTGATAAATTAAGTACCAATTGCATACTGGGGTCGATCTAATCAACTGGCCCCCTCCCAAAAAATTTCGGGCCTTGTGCCTAGAACAGAAAAAAAAATCGTTAGCACGCCGGGCAAAATGCTTAGTGACAATATGTCCATCTCCACGTTTTGAGTTCAAATTCTGCTGAGGTTGACTTTGCCTTTCATCCTTTCAGGGTCAATGACAATCGCTGCCCCACCCTTTCCCCAAAATTTCAAGCTTTGAGCCTATAGTAGAAAGGATTATTATTATTATTATATCTGTGTGTTTTGAAATTGATTTCAAATTTTGGTACAAGGCTAGCAAGTCCTGGGGAGCAGGGTAAGTCAGTTACATTGACCCCTAGTACTCAACTGGTTCTTATTTTATTGAGCCCAAAAGGATGAAAGGCAAAGTCAATCTCAGAACATGAAGATGGATGAAATGCTTCCAAGCATTTCTCCCAGGATGCTAATGATTCTGCCTTACAGTGTTTGTTTTAATATCAAGATCGAAAAAATTGACCATGTTCATTAAAAAATTTTGAACTTGGGTTTGCACCATCTAAGCATCTTTTATTCCCACACCTATGCTGTGTGTGTGTGTGCAACATACAACAATCTATCTCACATTAAACACATTCCCCATAGAAATGACACCCCCACCTGGTGGATACCTTTCTTAATGATAAGTGATTCCCTCCAGTTTGTAGAGACGTCCTTAATATTATTATATCTAAAATGTTGCTTGTATATTTTTTTTACAGAACTACAGTGGCTGTTCCTGCATACTGGACAACCACCTTGCCAGTTCTGAAGTTGTTGTGCTGCCTCTAGCCACAAGTGGTCCATGTAAGACTACCTGCAAAAATTTGCTACCATTTCTAATCTTGTTGGTTGTGATGACATTTTGTGTTGCTGGGACACAGATGCCACTATTGATGGTTACTCTCAGGTAAGATGTTACTCCTATGATTTTTATAATGCTACTTCGTTGATATTTCATTTCGTGTTGCTCTGCAGGTGGGAGAGCTGCAGAATCGTTGGCACATTGGCAGAATCATTGTCATGTTGGCAAAAATGCTTTACAGCAGTGATTTCCAACGTGAGACCTAGGAAAATTGTGGTAGGGTATAGAATCCATAATTTTTTTTTTTTTCCAGTGGGACATGAAATTGTGAAAATCTTTTTCTAACAATAAACATACTACACCTGTACTTTTTTCCAATTACCAGGAAAGTTACAGTGGGGTTGGGGGAAAAATAGGTTGGGAAACACTGCTCTATGGTATATTTTCTGGCTTTCTGCATTCTTAGTTCAGATCCCACCAGTCTGGAAAAGGCAATGGAAAACCACTCTGGTATTCATCCCAAGTTTAGTCATGGTGACCAAAGTTCCAGTAATCTACTTCTGATGTGTTTATAATTTATTCCCCTATATCAAGAGTATTCAATTTGAGTGAACTCTAAGTTTTACTTCTTTTGGTGTGTCCATGCTGCAGCACCTCCTTGGAGAATTTTAGTTAAATGAATTAAACACCAGTACTTTTCGATCTCTCTTTAACTAAACTCAATTTTTCTCTTATTATTAGGTCAGTTGCTGAAGAAGAAAGAGCTTTTGCTCTCGGAATGCAGTTTGTTTTATTCCGGCTCTTTGGTAAGATATTTTTGCTGTAATTTTTATATTTTGAAGTTACTAATATCTCTACATATGTACTATAAATAGAATAACTGTTTTGTGTGTGCATGCGTAGTGGTTGCAAGGAGGTTCCAGTCTGTTCATGCCTGTCTCAAGGACATCAACACTACATTTTTACATATTATTTTAAAACAGGTAAAATGGTCAAGTGGACTACCTGCTCATTAGGTCATATGTTCAAATTCACTCTAGTTATTTCATTGCCATTTTGGGTAAAACACTTGATTCTGTCTTCCCTTACTTCACTTAGTTTTCTGAAATAGTTAGGAGGACATCAAGGAACATGGCTGGATAATAAACTAGTGTACTATCCAGGTGGAGAATTATTTCTTACTTTCAAAATGTCTCTCTCAGGGCCTAGCAGACATTCATCATAGCATCTGCTTTCCATGCTGGCATGGGTTTAGATGGTTTGACTGAAACTGGTAAGCTGCACTAAGTTCCAATCTGATTTCGCATGATTTCTACAACTGGATGCCCTTCCTAATGCTAACCACTCCAAGAGTGTAATGGTTGCTTTATATGAGTCACTGACATGAGTGCCAGTTGCATAACACCAGCATTGGCCACAACTGTGATTTCACTTGGCTTGAAGGGTCTTCTCAAGTATGGCATACTCCCAAAGGTCTCGGTCACTAGTCATCACCTCCATGAAGCCCAATGTTCCAAGGGTGATTTTTACATGCCAAGGGCATGAGTCCCAGTCACATGACAATTACATCGGCCACAACTACAATTTCACATTAATTATGACAAAAATAGTCTCTCACTAAGTCCTAATTTTAATGTCCTTTCTAAGAAAATTTGAAGAATTTCTTAGCTTTTGATGATCACTGAGTGTTTTTCTTCTTTGTAATTTTTTTTTTGTTTTCTTTTAGCCTATATTCCTGCCCCAATACTTTTTGGTAACATCATAGACACAGCTTGTCTCTTGTGGAGAAACAAATGTGGAAACAATGGCTCTTGTCTTGTTTATGACATTGTACAGTTCCGAAACAAATATGTTGGTATGTAACAGTATTACTTTTTGATCATTTACTTTCAAAAAATAGGTAGCATATATGTGTATTTGCATGAGTGTGTATCACTGCATATTTTCACATCAGCACTGTTTGCGCAAAACTGTAATTTTTATGTCTCTCATAACCAAGGCACAGGTGTAGCTAGAGGTACAGGCATGGCTAGAGGTGCAGGCACAACTAGAGGTACAGGCACAGTTAGAGGTGCAGGCATGGCCAGAAGTGCAGGTGTGGCCAGAGGCACAGGCATGGCCAGAAGCACAGGCGTGGTCAGAGGCACAGGCATGGCCAGAAGCGCAGGCGTGGCCAGAGACACACGCATGGCCAGAGGCACACGCATGGCCAGAAGCACAGGTGTGGCCAGAGGTACAGGCAGGGCCAGAAGCACAGACATAGCTGTGTGGTTAAGAAGTTTGCTTCCCAACTAACATGGTTTCGGGTTCAGTACAACTGTGTAGCATCTTGGGCAAGTGTCTTCTGCCATGACTCCCAAGCCAAGTGGAGCCTTGTGAGTGGATCTGCAAGACAAAAACTGAAAGAGACTCATCATTTAACATCTGTTTTACATGCTGGCATGGATCAGACAGTTTGACTGAAGCTAGTAGACCATGGAACTGCACTGGACTCCAGTCTGTTGTGGTTGTTTCTACAGCTGAATGCCCTTCCTAATGCCAAGCACTTTACAGTGTACTGGGTGCCTTTTACATCTCACTAGCAGTGACCACAACCATGATTTCACTTAGTTTGACATGTCTTCTCAAGCACAGCATATTGCCAGATGTCCTGATCACTTGTTAGTGCCTATGTGAGACTCAACTATATATGCATATGTGTGTTTTTGTCTCCTTATCTTGACATCACATGATAGTTGTAAATGAGTGTCGCTGTCAAACAAGCAGTATCGTTTATTTCCAATGTTTGTCTGTGGGGGAACAAAAATTGTCTTACTTGGAAATTGGTGAGGGTTGGTGACAGGAGATGCATCTAGCTGTTGAAAATCTGCCTCAGTAAATTCTGTCCAATCCTTGCAGACATGGAGAAATGAACATGACAACGACAGATACATTATCCTGCAGCTCAGCAGTTATATTAGTTTCAATATCTTAATGACCAGTTGAAAAACAGATAAGGGTTTACAGGAAGGAAAATCGAGCTATAGAATACTGCTTCTGCAAGTCTCAGCAAATCCATGTGGTTCATGGAAAAAACTATGGAGATGAGGACAGAAGTAGAACTGGTGATGGTGATGGAGCAGTAGTACTAATATAAAGAGTTGATTGCTGTGAGATGATAGATGAGAGGCTAACAGTGTTAGAGGTAGAGCAAAGAGAATTTGGGAAGGAATTAGTCGAACTTGAGAATACAGTTGCTTACAAATGGAAATCTGGAAATATTTTTCATTGCAAACCCATCCGATCTATGCCACAGGATACAGCAAACACTCTGAGGATGACAGCAGCAGTTGTTATTGTTGTTGTTGTTATTTAGCCCTAGGTCAACCTTGATTGAGTTGATCTAGGATAAAAAATGTATCACCACAACCATTCTGTCTTTGTAAGTATAGAAATGTTTACTTGTTATTTGATATGTTCTTCCTTTTTAAAATGGTAGGGTATCATCTGAAGGAATTTGGTTGCTATTTTTAGCAGGTTCAGCAACTGCAAAAAAGCTCCTTTGTTGATGGTGGCTGTAATGATGGCAACATTAACAAGATGATGAACCAGTTGGGTATGATGTTATGCTTTGAGAAGAACTGATTTCATTAATCCAGTTAGAATATAGAGAGCAAAGAAGATGGGGCTGTCTCGAGTGCTAGGTTTTAGTAGATGATGGTGTTCAGGGTGGCTCATTTACTGAGGAAAATGTCTTGTGGTAACTAAGTTTTAGTTGGAGATAAGATTACTTAGGATTTTGATGGGGAAATTAGAGTCCCTCCAAATTTTTTTCATTTTTTGTCATAGATGAGAACTAAAGTCATCTCTTTTGAGTATTGAACTCAGTACATTCTGATATCCATTGCTTTTCTTTCTCATAAGACTGATATATATGTTTATATATATATATATATATCCTTTGTACTTCTCTAGGTATCTCTGCTGGACTGAAGGTTCTTGGAACTTTGCTGTTTTTTATTGTCTGGTTATTAATACGCAAGAAGATAGGTGATGATTCTAAGTTTACTCTGGCAGTAAGTATAATTTTTGATTTTCTTTCCAGGAACAGACTCTATTGGTTACAGTTCTATTGCTACCTACAGAGCTACTCTATAGCTCTGCATGGTACCTATTACAGAGAACTTAGACATATGTGAACTGGGCCAGCTCTTAAGTACCATTGCACAGGAATAAACACCTTCATCTCCTAGACCAGCAAACTAATGACTCAAACAACTGGTAGTTTCAGATGTATGTGTCAGTGCTTCAGTATGGCCACAGTCCAATGACTGAAACAAGTGAAAGATAAAAGATGAAAACAGACCCTATATTCATTCACGTACTTTACCAAGCTGTTTCGTTTGTGGTTTAACAACATAGTTGTTGTCACTTATATATATCTTTTTTATTTTACTTGTTTCACTCATTTGACTGTGGCAATGCTGGAGCACTGCCTTAAAGGGGTTTTAGTCAAAGAAATCAATCCCAGGATTTATTCTTTGCAAGCTTAATATTTATTCTATCAGTCTCTTTTGCTGAACCACTAAGTTATAGGGACGTAAACACACCAACATTGGTTGTCAAGTGATGGTGGGGGACAAACATAAATACAAAGACACACTCATAAATATACACATATATATGTATATATACACACACGACAGGCTTCTTTCAGTTTCTGTCTACCAAATCCACTCAAAGCTTTGGTCAGCCTGATGTTATAGTAGAAGACACTTGCCCAAGATGAACATGGAACCATATAGTTGGGAAGCAGGCTTCTTACCATACAGCCTCGCCATAGTCTTCATTTTCTTTTTTATTTTTATGGTAAATACAGCATCCAGCCATCTTTTCTGCAATTATTTTTGGGAGGGTCATTGAGGTAGAGTCCTTGATAGGCACCTCCTCTGTAAGGGGCCTATTAGAAGCAGCCATCATTGTACTTACTCCAACCATCTCGTTCTTGGTTTACCCCAGGTCTCCTGTCAGTTGGCTCGGCTTGAAGAATCTGTTTGTCTTGTGATTCTTCACTGTCACATTCTAATAACATGCCTGTAGTACTGGAGCTATGATCTGTCAATGTGGAAAGACTTTCTGATCTTCAAGCTATGAGTAACATTACTCTGATAATACTTTGGGAGAAACCAACTTCAGTCACTTATATTCAGTGCTGCAGAATATTGTATATATGGAATAATAAACAGGACAAGAGGAGACACATGGGACAAAAAGTCACTGATAAGGTCACAGAATGTGTGTGATCAAAGAACTTAGACATATGTATAAAACTAGAGTAAAGATCACATCAATAGCGCATGTGTTTAATTGGCAAAAAAAAACCCATCTCCAAATATAACAATATGTTTCAACTAGGGCTGTGGAGTCGGAGTCGGAAACAATTAACCCTTTCGTTACTGTATTCATTTTGAGATGCTCTGTGTTTCTTTCAATTACTTTAAATATAACAAACAATTAAGTAAAACAACTTAGTCATCCTTCAGCTGATGTTAGGATCATAAAGTGTGACTAAGGTTTGGTGGAAAATTATAATTCAAAACTTATGAAAACAAAACATTTGTACTCAGAGCCAGGGCCGGTTTCAGCCGGGTTAGTAACAAAAGGGTTAAGGGGTAGCTGGAGTTGGAGTCAGTAAAACTATACCGACTCTGACTCACAATATCTTTATTCTTTAATATAAACCAGTTATAAGAAATAGGCCTACTCAAAGTACAAGCGTATGCATATGCTTTATGAGATACGTAGACCACAATCACTTAATTACATAAAGAGGAGTCAGAGGTGCCAAGAGTAGAGGAGTCAGAGATTTTCGTTTCGACTCAACAGCCATGCTTTCAACACATGATTTCACGATTTGCAAAAACAAATACATTCTTCTATTTGATTCAGTCATTTGACTGCAGCCATGCTGGAGCACAAAAATTGTATATATTTTTTATATATATATATTTTATAAGTTATCTTTTACTTCCTTCAGTCATTAGAGTGTAGCCATGCTGGGGCACTGCCTTGAACAATCTTTTTAGTTGAATGAATCAACTCCAGTACTTATTTTTTTTTTTGTTTTTTGTTAAGCCTGGTACTTATTCTTTTCAGTCTCTTTTGCCAGACTGCTAAGTTACAGGGACATAAACACATCAACACCGGTTGTCAAGTGGTGGTGGGGAACAAAGACACATACACACCCGCACACACACGGTCCAGTTGTACACTCAGTATACGTATACGTTTTTTATCTGTTGTTTATCTACAATACATTTTTTCATTTATTTTATATATATATATATATATACATACATACATACACACACATATCTGAAGGGCTTCTTTCAGTTTCTCTCTACCAACTCCACTCACAAGGCTGTGTTTGGCCTGAGGTTAGAATAGAACACACTTGCCCAAGATGCCACACATTGGGACTGAACCTGGAACCATGTGGTTGGGGAGCAAACTTTTTTTTTTGTTGAGACACTACTCCAGCATGGTCTTTATCTGTAATGGTTGAAACAAACTGAAAAAAACCCTGAAGTTTCTAATGTCTTTTGCAGGTTACTCAGTATGTGGACCCAGTATATTCCATCAACAAATTAGCCAAACTGCCTGAAATTCCAGCCACGCAAACAAACCCTGATTCCACAAACAAACCAATGCTGACGGGGCCAACATCGGTAATGGATCCTGATGAGGGACAGAATTTCTCTTCACAGACATATGAATCTCACGTATGACGCTTTGCAAATCAGTCAGTCGAAATGTTATTGATGACATTAAGTTTTTCAAAAGTATTTTCATTTGTTATAAAGTCATAACTGATCAAAATACATTCATTTCCACCTATCTAAATAACATATCTCTATACATTAAAAAAAAAAAAAATGTTTGTCCATTCAATGTTAACATGTATCTTTACATGTATATATAATATTATATTGACGAAACAGTTTGGTTATGAGGAAAACAATTTTACTCAATGGCAAGTTATATTGTAATAGCAAAAGTCTGCAGCCAGAGCTAATAGGCTTTTTATCTGTTATTGTTATTTTAGAAACAAAGGTCAACTTTGCCTTTCATCCTAAACGGGGTCGATAAATAAAGTACCAGTCGAGTACTGGGATCCAATATAATCAAGTAACTCTTTCTCCTTCCCTTAAATTTGTGGCCTTGTGCCTACATTGCTCTTTCTACTTCTATTACAACAAACTCCATCTATGAATGTGCTTGAGTTTCTGTGTGATATAAAAATAGATAACTTTAACGATAGTAGTTAGAGGTTATTCAAATTACAGCCCTTCATGAAATCCAACAAAGTTTTGCACCAAAACCTGTTGAGCCTTGTCTGGTTTAGTAAATTTGGCCATTTCATGTAATGTCTAATTTGTTGTAGATTTTATGAAAGCTCTCAATGCTGTTTTAATAGTCATGCAAGAAGGTAGTCATTGTTAATATTTACACTTACATAATTACCCACCAACAATGTATAAATATCTGTTGTTAGCTACCATTATATAGTACAAGCGTGGCCATGCGGTTAAGCAGTTCACTCTGCAGTTGCATGGTCCTAGGTTCAATTATTGCACAGCACTTCGAGCAAGTGTCTTTATCTATGCTGTCAGGGTGACCAATACCTTTTTGAAAGAAATTTGGTCAATGGGAACTGTGGAGTATCCTGTTGTACAAATCAAGTCCAGTTAATCCTATGGGATAGATTGAATGCTGAAAGAAGGTAAAAGCACTTTACATGGCTCCTGTATGGATGTTCCACAAGGTCACTAGAAATCAAACATGATTTGACAGTCTTTCCTGTGCATTATTACCATTGTTGATACTATTTTGTTTTGAATATAGACCAGACATCAACAATTGCTATTGATTCATCATTTATGAACTGACAGATGTTTTTTGTATGAAAATTTTCCAACAAAATTAAATGCCTCTAAAGTCTAGCTTATTGATTCCACCGTAGGTCCATTTTTACATTTGATATTTTAGAATCATTTTAAATGTAACCCAAATAAAAATGAGAAATCAATTTGTACAACTACTAACCTAGATTTTTTAGCTTCAGGATCAGTGGTTCTCAACTTTTTAAATACCCAGGCTAGATCCAAAACCTGGATTTTTTTAGGGGGCCCCCACCAAAAAAAAAAAAAGTTAGTCAATTGTAGAAAAATTTATTATATTTATAGAGGAAAGACTATTGGGGGTGGTGGGAAGGGTGCTTCAGGGCCACATGCAGCCCTGAGAGCTGCTGTTGAGAATCACTGTTCTGGATGTTTATGAACATAACTGAGTTATAGAAAATATATTAAAACTTTTACAGGGAATTATTTAACTCTGAAAGATTATTTTATTTTAAAATATAAATTGTGAGAATTATAAGATATGCAAAAAGAAATTTAAAAAATAAAACAAAAAAAGCACCAAATGTTTGACATGAACAAAGAATTTAAATTTAAAAAATTTAAAAGTGATTTTTTTTTTTTCCTTTAGTGAAGTAAATATAACTTCTTAATGGTAATTACAGCTTGGTAATAAAAAGAAATAGCACAAACTTTATATCTCATTTTTATAAATGAATGTATACATATATATATACACGCACACAAACACGTGTTTGAGTAATCTTCAAGGTATACATTCATAAGACATCATAGTTGTATTTCATCACCATGGCAAAAATTATCACACTGGATGATAAGACCTAAATGCCTGAGCTTAAAGTTGATGTCCTACAAGGTGACACATTGGAGCTCTTCATCTTCTTTCTTTGTGGTTATGAACTATGAAGAACAGGGTTTCATTATACCAAAGTCTAGGAGGGTTGGGTCAGAGACACTGTCTGATCTAGGTTTTGTCAACAACATTGCTTTGCCATCTGATAAAATTACAGATGCTAAGGCTAAGGTTCTATCAATAATAAAATCTGGATATAAGAAAAGCTTCACCCCAATGCCAAGAAAAGACAATACATGATCTCCAGTAGCTGATCACAAGCCACTGACAGCTGCTGGGAGTATCTCACTCAATTTCTGATGCTAGAAATCAGAATCTAGCTTATGTGTCGGGGCCTGGAAAGAGTCATTCAAAGTGGATAGAAACCTTGCATGGAAACTGCTCACGAATACAAAGAACATTTGGATTTCAACTTTTCCAAACATCTTAAGAAGAGACTCTTCATAGAAGTGATTGAAACAACTCTCCTTTATAGTTGTAAAACTTGATCCTTCACTCAGGCAATGATAGCTTTGATTGCAGAAAGTGATTAATGAGCAAGTCTATGGTAATTTCTCCCAGTTGACCAACAAGAAAGAAGGAAGCTAGCTGCTACCTGCTGTGTATTGTTTGTGACACCCAAAGTTGCCCTCTTAAGCAGAGTCATTGTCTGGGAACTACCCATGGGAAGATGAATTGTGGGTGTCTTTCTAAAAAAAAGTCAAGTTTTGGTAAACTTTGGACATTAATAATGATGGGATTTGTAGCACATCCATCATTGCACCTAGTGTAACTTGTAGGCATGTGTGTGTTGAGTGTTATAGGGATTCAAAAACTTTAAAAAAAAAAAATCTAAAGATAAGAAAATTGGTGAGCTAGGGGTAGGGCTGAAAATTTTTTTTTTTTTTTTGAATACTGCCCATTTTCTTGTTTAAGCTACAAAACAGCTCACTGGTTTTCTTAAAGAATTTATTTCAGCTATCAGTGTCTATGTAGTCAGACATAAAACTCTATTAAACACAGGTAACACACTGCTATTTTATATCTGTCCTTCAAAATGACTCCAAGTGGAGTGACATCATTCAATTATCAAACTAGAAATAACAGATGCACTTTGTATTCCTTTGATCAAACAAGTCATATTTTATACCAACATCTTTCAAAGATTATCAAACTTCAATGATTTTACTATTTCGATGTTTTATAACATTACATATACTGCCATAAAACTCTGTTGATACTGCTTCTTGCTTTCTTTGTTGGTTTTGTTTATCATTTCTTACATATTTGAAGGCAGTGAGCTGGCAGAATCATTAGCATGCCAGACTAAATGCTTATTGGTGTTTCATCTGTCTGTACCAGTGGTTCTCAATCATTTTTTTTTTTTACTTATGGATCCCTTTGATTACGGTTTTATTCTAGTGGATTCCCATAGCCATTTGTTAATTAAAATCTAGTTTTATGGGTACTTCTTTCAAAATTCCTATTTTGTTTTTCACCTATGCACCTGTGTAGGTTTGTAACAGCACTCTCTAAGTGAACCTGTTTCAGTAGCCAGAAACATGCTGAACTATGTAAAACATCAGAGAAAGAAACATAGCTGTTTCTAGCAATAAATATAACTAAAGCAAAATATTTTCATGCATCCTTTAAATACTACTGTGTTTCCCCAAATTTACAACTTTGACTACAAAGACCCCCAAAAACCTTATGTAGACCCCTAGTGGTCATATGAGCCCTGGTTGAGAACCACTGGTCTATATGTTCTGAGTTCAAATTCTGCCAAGGTCCGCTTTGTCTTTCAGAGTTGATAAAATGAGTCCCAGTTGAGCATTGGCGGGAAAAGGGTCAATGTAATCGACTTTCCTCTTCCTCTGAATTTACTGGCCTTGTGCCAAAATTTAAAACTTTTATCTTTAACACAGGCACAAGGCCAAGAATTTACAAGGGGAACAGTCGACATTATCAACCTAATACTTAACCGTTTTTTTTTTTATTTTATTGATTTTAGAAGGATGAAAGGCAAAGTTGTTGACAACACAGATCAGAACATGCAGTTCAAATCTTGCCGAGGTCAACTTTGCCTTTCATCCTTCCAGGTTCAATAAAATAAGGTACCTCTCAAATAATAGGGTTGATGATATCGACCACTTCCCTTCCTCTCAAAATTGCTGGCCCTGTGCATAAATCGGAAACCACTGATATTTTCTATCACACAAATGATGTAATTTGGATTACAAAGAAACTAGTGATGGCCTGTCAGCCAATACCATGAGTACATAATGAAGAGATGAGTGTGGAATCTGGCATTTCAGGCCCTGGCCATTTATCAGAGTAGAAAGGGGAAAGTTGTAATGTTTGAATGGAAGATAAGGCCTGAAATGTTAGTTTTTTTTTCTCTCTGGTGTGCTTAGAACATTTAATTATGATCTGAAATTGAATCCCACAACAACCAGTTCTGCCTTTCAGGATTAATAAAATGAATGACCAATCAAATACTGGGGTCAATATAATCCACTGGCAGAATCATTCGCTTGATTTCATCTGTCTTTATGTTCCGAGTTCAAAATCTGCTCAAGGTCAACTTTCATCCTTTCAGGGTTGATAAAATGAGTCCCAGTTGAGCACAGAGGAGAAGAGAGTCCACCCCTGAAATTGCTGACTTCGTGCCTAAATTTGAAACTAATATAATCCACTGTTCCCCCTCACCCAAATTTCTGACTATGAGCCTATTATTATTTTTATATTCAATTAAAACTTTTAATGAGTGTAGATGTCTCATTCCTCTTTCTTTTGGTGGATATCAATTACTACAAAATTTAGTTAATTTAATGAATGGTTCACTGTCAGTGTATTATTTGATAAAAAGAAACCACATTCATGGTAGCAGTTGCTTGCACTAATATATATATGTATGTATACATGAAATTATTGTAAAACCATCAGTGGTTATTATAAGCCACTAAAAAAAAAGCCCCCCTTTGGTCATGAATGACCATGGAACTGCACCCAGAAAGTTCCCCTCTGAGGTACAAATCTAGGCAAGATTGTTTATGGAAGACCAGCAGTCACCTATGCATAGCAGTCTTTCCTCTCCATGCCACTGATGTTATCCAAGGGAAGGGCAAAGGTCAATACAGCTTAGCACCAGTGATGTTGCAACTCATTTCTACAGCTGAGTGAACTGGAGCAACATAAAATAAAGTGTCTTGCTCAAGAACACAACACACAGCCCAATCCAGGAATCGAATTCACTACCTCATAATTATAAGACTGATATTCTAACCACTGAGCCATGCACCTTCACATTACTTTACTAACAAGCTACTATTTCAGTAACTTTGGATCTTTCTCCAACACTAAACACTCACCACTAGATGGAGGGGTTAAAAAACAGAGGGCTGGGGCTTGATTTGTTGCTGGATAAAATGCCTAAGACTGTAAAGGAAACAGTTTCAGTAGGATTTATAATTACAACTTACAAGCGAGATTCTTTGTTAATATCAAATAGCAAGATAGCAGAACTGTTTGTTACCACACAGGAAAATTGCTTAGCAATATTTCTTCCAACTTTACATTCCAAATTCAAATACTGCTGCATAGAATTTACTTTTCATCCTTTTCAGGGTTGATAAAATAAGTACCAGTTGAGCTTATACCCACCCACCCACCCTGAAATTGCTGGCCTTGGGCCAAAATTTGAAATCAATATCTAGTAATAATCTAACAATCAGCTGCCTTTATAATGATTTATAAGCAAAATAATTTTTAAGTATTTGCAGAGACAAGTGATGTATTAATATAAATAAGTCCTGAAAATATCTAAGTGAAGATACTGAAGAATCCTGGAAGGTATTATTGAGAAATCCTGAATAAGTCAAGCATCAAAATTAGACCCACCTTAGTCTGGTTCGAGACCTCACACTGCACTTTGACTCATTCATTCTACGTTTGATAAACCTATTTGCTTTGTTGGTACTCTAAAAGATTGGGAGTAAAACCATTTTTAGGATAGAATGTAAAGATGATAAAGCAGTTTTTACAGGAAACATGTTCAACTTGCCCATGAATGACGTCCAACAATGATCAAAATGAAGGATGCTAATGTACCGTGGTAAAGAAGTCTAGTGTCTTTCACTAGGACTGAAATTGAATGAAATAGAGTTGTCTCCTCTCCATTGCATTTACATCGTTTTCTTTTTAACTCTAGCATTTAGATTACTCAGTCACATGAACTGCTTATTTTTTCACATTGTTTTGAATTAATCAATCACGGCTCATCTTGTAGCTGTGAGATTTTGATGAGATGATGTGATTGTCTATTTTTAGAATGGTGTTGAAGAGTAGGTGTAACGGGCTAAATCTGGGCAATTTGAACATAACACAGGTGGAATGTTTGGGCCAGTTTAAATATATATTTATTTGCTGTTCTGCTACCTGTTTTAGTCAATTGACTGCAACCATGCTGGAGAACCGGCTTAAAAGGTTTTTTGTTGCAGAATTCAAATCCAGGACTTATTCACTGTAAGCCTAGTACTTATTTTATCGGTTCCTTTTGCCTAACCACTAAGTTACAGGGACATAAACACACCAACATTGGTTGTCAAGTGATGGTTAGGTGACAAACACACAAATATATGCATATATATATACAATGGGCTTCTTTCAGTTTCCACCTACCGAATCCACTCATGAAGCTTTGGTCAGCCCAAGGCTACAGAAGACACTTTCCCAAAGTGCCACGCAGTGGGACTGAACCGGGAACCATGTGGTTGGGAAGCAAGCATCTTACTACACAGCCATGCCTGCATATTTTAAAAACTGAAGTGCTGAAAATAAAATAATTAAATGAATAATGAAGATTATTGCTGAAATATATTTTCGTGGTGGAATTTCTTTTCTACAGTAATCTGAAATATCCACACATTCACAAAAATGAAATAACAATAACATGAAATAAATTTGATAAATATTTATTTAAAGAAAAAAAAATCTAATACAAATAATTTTGTTTATATTTTGTCAGATTGTTCTGACATATCTGTACATTATTTTTATGTTGTGTTGCCAAGTCGTTGTTTTACAGGGAAGATATTATATACATATATAAGCATCTGTTACAAACTGACAGCCTCAAACTCTTTATAGTCGTTATTACCATTCTACATGATATATGTGTGTTTGTGTGTGTGTGTGTGTGCAAGGATAAACTATCAGCTGGCAAACAAAGCTTGGTTGGGGAAAAGAAATTAGAAATCAATTTTAAAAATAAATAAACCCCACTAAGGGCCTCCTTTCTACAATCAAGCTTCATTCTGTGAGCAAATGTCTGAGCCTATCATTTTAAAAGACACAAAAAAAAAAAAAAAATTAAGGATCTTTTTTCTTTCATTCATTTATGGACATGATCTATATTTACAGTTTTAAGTCCTGATACATTTGCTCATATACGCTTCCCTCTTGCGTCTATGTACACACTCACACGCACAACACAAAGTTGAACTACCAACAGCAAAAGATGGCTTCATATTAGTTTTGGAATTATGAATGGAAACTACTTTAGAAAAGACTTACACCCGATTATGGAAAATGTTTCAAGAGCTTTCGCAATCTTGGATGGCATAATGCAATTGTTTCTGCAGTTGGCTCATTGCAATTCTCATTACATACCAGGATGTCTGAAACTGGATGTATTTTGCAAGATTCCTTTAAAAATATTCTTTAACAAAAAAGGAGAGAAATAAAAACAAAACAAACACTAAAATATAAACAAGATATATGCTAAAATAAACACATTTAATCTTAACTAATTTGCTTAATTACCGAAAGCTGGTAAATAAGTAATAAGAAATTAGCATTTATAGGAAACAGGAATTCTACTGCCAATGAAACAAAGTAATATTTATGAGTTTCCAAGATATACCGATTAAAAATTTCAGTAGAGAAAGCTTTATTGTTCGTCTAACAAGTTAGAGATAACGAAACAACAAACTGCCCATTTCTATTAGCTGTTATAGAGATAAGTAAACTTAGGCAGGTTGAGAAATGGAACAGATGAAATAAATTCCTTGACATCAAGTTATAGAATAGCAGTGTGCAGAAAAATCTGCTAAACATTAGAAATATGAAATCGCGAAGAATTTCATCTCCCAACAGAATGCAATAGAACTTTACAAAAAAATTTACACCTGAGAACCTGATTATGACAAGCAAACAAAATGCAAGTACACTGAAAATCTCCATAGAATATATCTTACATTTTGGTTGTAATGGATTGTTTTCTGTTTATGCCAAAAACATATAGCATTTTCTCTGAGGCACTGTATACTATTTATAGTGTATGTGTGTGAGTATGAATGTGTGTGTATATATATATATATATATGTATATGTGTGTGTGTATGTGAATAGACACAACACACATACATGCTATTTCACATCTAGATTTAGAACAAGTTTTTTTTTTACAGTGGAACTTAAGAAATAAAAAAAAACACTATCAATCAATCGCTTGTTCTGAGAATTTACTTTTTTAAAAATTCACATAAAATATTAAAATAGTCTTTTTGCTATGTTATTGATTTCATTGAAATCAATATGCCAAAACTGTTTCATAAGAAACTGAAGAATTTTCAGTTTTCTGAGCAAATGAAGATTTAACAACTGATGTATAAAGTATTCAACAAGAAAGGGATTTGAAGGATAATCCCTTTACAACTTACCAGGCTTAAATAAACATTAATATTTTTGTTTACTTTTATGTATTTTCATAAATGCATTCACTAGATTAAGGAATGGTGGATCAGGGGGAATCCTTTAAAGTAGAAAACGGAAAACTGCAGAAACACCAGTCATATTGCTATAGATTCAATTAAAAAAATAAAGCTTTTAACCCACGAACCAGTCCCTCCCCCCTTTGTTGTAGGGGGGTTAACTGAGATCTCTCTAGATTAGACTGTCCAGAAAGTTTGAGGATTCCCTATATTGTAAATATACCCTCTTTGTAACAATATCACTGACAGCGTTATACATGTAGGCCAATACAGACGCCTTCCACCCCACCATCATCAACAACTACATTATTATTATTTTTTTTTTCCTCCATTCTCTAGCATCAATTTGATATTTCTGCAAATGTGAACGTGTATGTATGGGTTTTCTGGATTTTGTGTTTCTTCAAACTGAATGCTTTTCCTAACACTAAACCACTCAACAATGTCTTCACAGAAACGAAGAATTAAATTCCTTTTTAAACAATAAATACTGGGGAATTTGTCATTATTATTATCATCATTATTGAGTTTCTTCTGTCAGACAATCAGAAATAAACAAAGAGGATAAAAATGGTAAAAGTAATTTAAAATAACATTCATTTGAAGATGAAATGCTGGAATAACTAAGAGTCAACTGTAACTTATTTTTGATGGTTACGAAGGTAATAAGGCTAGTAAACAGACTCCTCTACTGGAAAGGCTGTAACCATAACAATTAAAAAAAAAAAACATTCAGGCCTTGATGATGGTGATGATGATGATCATGATGATGATACTAAAAAGAAGAGAGTGTGAGAGCATTGCTGATCATATTTCAGCACTGATTGTATGCCTCCCTTCCGAAAATGGAAACTTAGATTAGCAATTCATAGAAATGATTTGCAAGACTTTTGAACAATCTCGAACTTGATTTAACCATCATCAAATATAGTTTATCAACTGACCAGCTGACAGGTATAAAAAAATAGATTTAACTTAGAGAAGGTAGAGAAAGAAAAGCCAACAATGATACTAGAAATGAAAACAGCCATATTAGTTTAAACTGCTTTAGTAAAGGACAGAAGTCAATTTGGTGAACCAAAATAACCTGATAGTTGGTACCAATTGATGCTATCACAGTCAAAAGTTATCTTTACAGTGCACAGCCAAATTAATCAGCTCATTTCAAATCTGATAAAAAAAAAAAAAAAGTTAAATAAAATCCAACAACTATGTTTCATTAATTCATGTATGGTTTGCATTCATCGAATCTAGATTAGCAGTGGATAATCCTCGTACCACAAGACATCTGGGATGACATGGATAAGGAAGGTAACCCTGCTCGTTTTGCTTCCTTACTCTTAACTGTTACTACAAGAATGAAGTGGAAATTTCCAGAAGCTCTTTCCACTTCTTTCTTCACCAGCACACGCTTATTTACACATGCACTTACACATTTTTATGCAGGATGCCCACCCAGAAATGATGTGTAGATGCAATACAGTGAGAGTAAGGATGTCAGTCTATTTAGTCTTATCCATGAGAATAATATAGCATCCATTATGAAAGGAACAGAAAAAAAAAAAAAAAAGAATCTAACAAAAAAATTATATGATGCCAGGAGTTATACTGCTTTTCAGGCACTAATAGTGTTAGGAGTTATGTGAAGCAACTAGAGGAGAGTTGCAACTACGCATCAGGAATTGGTCAGTGGCAAGACACCTTTCACTGCAAACAGCTTATAAAATTGACCAAACATCAGTGCTAAAGAAATATCTCTTTGCACTTGGACAAATTCGAGATGTATAAACTAAACGAGATACCAATGGAGACTGAGGTTAGACAGAATAATATCAACAGTGTAAAAGCATCAGTTAAGATAAGAACGGCCTAGGGGGGGAACAGTTTACATTCAGATATGAGGATATGCACACATTACAAGCTTGGTCACGACAGAGTTTGAGCTGCTGTGCAGATTGATTTGAGAAAGTCCTGCAATATAGTTTACACGCTGGCAGTTTGTTGTTTCTGATTGTCCAGCTACCCACAAGTAGCTACTGTAGTTTCTTCTTCAATTATTTTAAGTCAATACCACACCCCTTCGGCACTGAGGTCGACACTTGTTCCAGGCATTCGAATGTCCGAAACAATGTCATCTGGCGAGCAGTATTTTATAGCAAGAGTACACAAAACAACAGTTGCAAAACATCTTGCTATGTGTAGGTGCAGCCTGAGAAGATAAGTTGGAGCACCAAGCTCAATGCTGCTTCAAAACATCATTTTATACGCCGATACTGTAATATGAGGTCTCCACCTTGCTTCCAAATAAAATGCTTCACTGTCCGCAAATCCATGTTGGGATCAAGAATCTGCAAAAGAAGTTTCGAACATTTTCAGATGGTTTTTTTTGGGTTTCCCCCCCCCCCCCCACCTGTTAAGAAACTGTATCTCTTAATGCAAAACATAACAAACACTTGTTTATTGCAATATTAAACAAAAGGCTGAAACGCAAATTAGCTGAACTGTAATTTCTCTTACCTGATCATTACAAAGAATTTCCACTTTCTCCTCTGCAATAGAAGTTACGTCTTCGGAATCTTTCTCTCCATCACTTTTCTCATGATTGCTGTTTGCTGTTTGAGAACCTGCATCTGAGCCCTGACCAAGAACCTTTTCGTACACATGTTCAATGACCTTCCGAACCTGAATCACATCACTGGCAGACAACCGGTCTCTATAATGTACAAAAGAACCACTCATTTATTAGAGAAGATGATAACAATGATGATGATGATGGATACAGTAACACAATTATTTCTCTCTGCTCCAAATAACAGAAATCATAAGGTTCAGTAAAAATAGGTATAGGCATGGCTGTGTGGTAAGAAGCTTGCTTCCCAACCACATGGTTCTGGGTTCAGTCACACTGCGTGACACCTTGGGCAAGTGTCTTCTACTATAGCCTTGTACCGACCAAAGCCTTGTGAGTGGCTCTGGCTGACGGAAACTGAAAGAAGCCCAACAGGTGTTGATGCATTTACATACCCGTAATTTAGTGATTCAGCAAAAGAGACTGATAGAATAAGTACTAGGCTTAAAAAACAATAAGCCCTGGGGTCAAATTGTTCAACTAAAATCCTTCAAGGCAGTGTTTCAGCATGGCCACAGTTAAATGGCTGAAACAAGTAAAAGAGCAAAGGAATATATTCTATGGCTTATAACTAACTCTCAGCTATTCATTTGTGTTCAGCTTGATGCAGTTGTTTGACCCAAGGTCAGCCATGATTGAGCAGATGTATACTCAAAAGTGTTCCAGCCATGGTCATTTGGGGTTTTTTTTCAGATGCAATATATCTAGAGCTACATTAATCAATGTATTTTCTATTTTACTACTTTTATACACAGTAGTGAATGTTTTAATTTAGCAGCTGCTTTTTGTGTAGACAGCATGATGTATAAACAAGACAAGTGCTTTGGATTAGTTTCCGTCAGTCCTATTGTTCTTAGTACATGCCAATCTCGAAAACCAACATTATTTTAAGATGGCATGGCTGTAAATTGGAACAGCAGAACACAAGAAATTTAATGCAGAAAACTCACATGTGAGCGTAATTTAAATTCAAACATAATGTTGAAGACATAGAGTTGAGGTGTAACTAATAATAACTGAAGTGTCTGGAATCTCTGAAGTAAGAACAGAACAGAGATACTAAGTCAATTACAAACTGTTAACAATATTAGAGACTTTGCCAGTGCTGGTGCCACATAAACAGCACCAAGTCCACTCTGTAAAGAGGTTGGCATTAGGAAGGTCATCCAGTTGTAAAAACCATGCAAAAACAGAGACTGGATGTAGGTGCAATCCCTTGGCTTGTCAGCTCCTGTCAAACTGTCCAACCCATGCCACCATGGAAAACAGATGTTAAATTATGATGATGAAAAGACACTACAAGCTAGATAAACACAGACAAGTCTGTGTGGTTCAGAAGTTTGTTTCACAACTGTGTAGTTTCAGGTTCAGTCCCACAACACAGTACCTTGGGTAAGTGTCTTCATCTTAACTCTGGGCCTTGCAAGTGGATTTGGTAGATGAAAATTCACAGAAACTTATTGTGTGTGTGTGTGTGTGTTCATGTCTTTTTGCCTTGAAGTTGTGCGTGTTAACTGTAAAGAACTGGCACCGTCATAGATATGGTGATGTCCATTCACAATCTTTCATGTAAACATGTGATGAATTTAACACTATGTATTTCAAGCAATCTGATCAGTGACAAACTCCAGGTGCCAGAAAAATAAATAAATAAATGTACATGCATCTATGTACATAGGAACAGACCAAAGGTAGATAGCCAAAGGTTGGGCCAACGGAAAATATAAAACCCAGAGATGTAAATGACGACTTTAATAACCTCCAGAAATTACAATCATAACTAGAATGTTAAGCTTCCCAGATGGCATAAGAAAAAAAATTATCAATGAAAAAGTTGCTTACTTTTTTGGTAATTTTATTCCCATACTTGCATGTGGTTGGAGAAAAAATGGAATTTTATTGAATTTGGGAGATGCTCTCTGTAAATGAGAATTAGAAATGTAACATATCACAAAAAGTAAAGGAAAGAAATAATACCATTCTCTTTCAGTCATTACCAAACATTCATGACCATAGGTGAGCAGAGGCATAAAAATCAAATTAATCTTTTAGCATTTAAACCGGCCGTATCCAGCCTAAATATTCTGTTTTATGTTTAAACTGGTCAGATCCAGCCTCTTACACCTACCCTATAATATCTTCTAACTAAATAAAAAAAACCAAAAAACTATCACATCATGAAAATATTGAAGCTATGAGATAATGAATGATTAATACAAACCAATGTAACTAAATAAGCATTACATTTGACAGAATAACCTGAACATTAAAGAATTAAAGACAGCAAGTTTAACTTTTTTTTTTCTTTTATAAACCTTTCCTCTTCTGAGCATTGACTGCTGGTGCTGATGCAGTCATGTACCAGCACCAGCGATTCTAGCATCCAATTCAGCCTCCTGCATCCCATCACTCACGAACACATGCTTGAGATATTTGAACTTCTCCACTTGTCTCAGTGATGTTCCGCTAACATGCAGAATGAATAAGGAAAGACTTTCTTCAGAGGACCAATGCCTCAGTCTACACCACACTAGGTCACATCCTTACCTTGCACAATACTCAGCAGCAAACCGATTTAGGATATACTGGAGATAACTTTCTGATGGGCCAAGTAGCACCATGTCACCTGCAGATATCAGCCAACTTATCATAGATCCAAAAGGCACCAAAGCAAGACAATATGGTGCCATAATTCCAATTTTTAAAAAGGGAATTATAGAGGAGTCTCCTTGTTGAGCCTCCCCAGTAAAGTCATTTAGGAGATTTATATATATATATATATATATATACCACCATGATCACTGTGACCGACTAGGCTATCAGACGTTGCTACACATCGCTGGTCACAATGCGCTTTGCATTGTTTTAGCCTTCAAATGAAGCCACCTCGCTGGCTAAGTGGGCAGGCCAACAGAAGACAGAGTGAGAGAAATTTGTGGCGAAAGAGTACAGCAGGGATTGCCACCATCCCCTGCCAGAGCCTTGTGGAGTTTTAGGTGTTTTCGCTCAATAAACACTCACAATGCCCGGTCTGGGAATCGAAACCGCGATCCGATGACCACGAGTCTGCTGCCCTAACCACTGGGCCATTGTGCCTCCACATATATTTATATATATATCTGTCTATTTACCTCTCTCTCTCCACACACACACACATGGTTTGAAATTGTACAAAAAGCAGAGAACAAAAGAGACAAGTGAGGGAACAACAAACAAGATGTTTCAATTTGATGCTCAGCAAAAATGGAAGCCTTTCATGTTTTGAGCCTATGCTCATGTGTGTGTGTGTTTAAAATTACATGTTGTTGGCGGTTTCTTTTCCTTCTTTGGACTTTGTCCTCCCTTGTTTCCGATGAAGAGCTATGCTCGAAATGTCAAACTCACTCTTTTCATTGAGCATCAAGCTAACACATTTCTTCTGCATCTCCTCTAGTTGTCCATTAACTTTTACACGTTTATATGAATTGATTGTTTATTTGAACTGAGACCTTTGGAGATATGCTGTGCTTGAGAAAACTTGGCAAGCCAAGTGAGATCATAGCTGTGGCCGATGCTACTGTCACATAACTGGCCTGTTTAAAAGTACCCTTCAATTGTTGGGTAATGTGTTGTGCTTGAGAGGACCTGTTGAGCCAAGTGAAATCATAGTCGCAGCCGATGCCAATGCCACCTGAGTGTGTCAATGCTAGCTCTGGCTCCCATGCCATTGCTGCCATGTAAAAAGCACTCTCAGAGTGGTTGGTGTTAGGAAAGGGGATCAAGCTGCAGAAACCTTGCTAGATCACATTGGAGCCTGGTGCAGCCTCCCGGTTTGCTAGTCCACAGTCAAACTGTCTAACCCAAGCCAGCATGGAAAGCGGACGTTAAATGATGATGGTGTATATATATATATATGTAAAATAAAATTGACAAAAAAGCATGATGAATTTCACTGAGTGAAAATTTACTCATGTCAACATTTCCTTGAAGAGTCTAGAATGTTGGATTTTCCACTCCTTATAGTGAGTACACTGTACTCTTTTCCTAAGCCTTGCCAATGCAGACCAACCCCAGTCTCTTTGGATTCTATTGCATCACGTGTGCGGGTGTGTGAAATATATCAACATACATTTATACACACACACAGATATATTATTTGTGCTTCTATAATGAAATTATTTATCCAATGTTGCTTCCCATTCTTTACCCATTTGATTTGGGTTAGGCTAGCAATTATAATATATTCCATTGAGAAACTCACATTTTACTTTTAATAAATATCTGAAGATTAGCAATTGTTAATGAAGGAATAGAAGCTACAAATGTCATAGACATTATCCTCTGTCTTTGGTTGACTTCTTAAAAATAGCTTATTCCACATTCAACCTTTAGTCTACCAGGCAGAAGTATTCTACCTGTTGACAAACCGGCCAGTTCCAACCTCTCACACCTATGTGACAATGTTATTCTAAAAATAAACAATCATCATCAAAATCTCAATACCAAAGGGTTATACTTATTAGTACAGGTCATTCACTACCAACTGGACATCCTCTTCACAAAGAACTTAAATCACAAATACGCACCCACTGAGACCTTCTCGAGTCATACAAACTCACAGGGGCTGATATCCTGATATTCATGGCGTGTATATTCCCCACTTGGACAGGACACTGGTCTGTCGCAAGATTACTCATTTTTGCCAGTTGAGTGGACTGGAGCAACTGGAAATAAAGTGTTTGGCTCAAGAACACAATGTGTCACCTAGTCCAGGAACCAAAACCACAATCTTACGATCATGAATCCATCACTCTAACCACTAAGCCACATGCCTCCACGGATACACATAGACATGGTTGGTATAAAGAGCATGGTTAGAATGCTTTTTTGCCATGTAAAGCATGAAACTATATATATGTATATCACTTGACCAACAAGACTATCAGATGTTGTTACACCTTACTGGTCACAATGCATTTACTTGCATTGTTTTAGCTTTTGAATGATGTCATTTGAAACTATCTTCAGTTAACAGTCATGTAGTAAATCTATCACTGATAAATAACTAATAACATGAAGACACAGACATTAGGTAAACAGAAGTTTCCCTTTTCTAATGTCCTTTATCTCTTTTTTTTCAACTTCTTTTTCCCACCCCTATATAATGTGGGGTAGCCACATTATATAAGGATGGGAAGACATCTGTGGGTATGTTAACCTTTTAATATCTGGCATAAAACCACCTCTCTGTTTTAAACACGCCTCCCCACCACTGGGGAAACACATGGCTCAGTGGTTAGAGTATTGGGCTCACACTCACGAGGTAGTGAGATCGATTCTGGACTGGGCCAGGTGTTGTGTTCTTGAGCAAGGCACTTTATTTCAGGTTGTTCCAGTTCACTCAGCTGTAGAAATGAGTTGCGATGTCACTGGTGCCAAGTTGTATCAGCCTTTGCCTTTCCCTTGAGTAACATTGGTAGCAGGGAGAGGGGAGGCCGGTATGCATAGGCAACTGTTGGACTTCCATAAACAACCTTGCCAAGATTTGTGCCTTGGAGGGTAACCTTCTAGGTGCAATCCCAAGGCCATTCATGACTGAGGGGTCTTTACCTCCTTTACTCCACCACTAATTAGTGGGAACTTTTTTCCTTTTCCCCTGTTCTTTTTCTGCCTTGCAAGTTACTTGGCAACCTCTCTAGTACTGGTGGTGTGGGAAAAAGCATCCAGCACACACTGTAATGAGGTGGTTGGCATTAGGAGGGGGCTGTCAAACTGTCTAACCCATGCCAGCATGGAAAATGGAAATCAAATGATGATGATCAGGTGAAGGAAGATGACCAATTGAATAAAGCGGAAGGCAACCAAACAATAAGAATTGGTGGTTCATAACATCAAATTGATGAGTATTTCATTAAGAACTGGTAAAAAGCTCAGTTCCCAAGGTTATATACTAAACTGATATTTTGTCTCACTGATATCACTTCTCTACAAAGTGCACCCTGGTTTTTGGCATGATCTGCAAGCCTGAGACATGAAATGGAAGAAGTCTGGTTTTAATACTTACATTTACTGCCACGTCAACTACCCATGGTGGGATAGTTTCGTTTAGTAATAGCTGCTCTGTTTCTCCGCTAGCATCACGGCAAAGTAAACGAAACATGGTCCTTCCACCTGCCTCACTACAGTAAAACAACAAGGTGTAGAAAATAAATATTAACACAATAATAATTCATCACTGATAAAGGTAATTCTTAAAATTCTTCTGCATCAAGCAGACTGGTGTTTCCCCACTATCTGCAATAGCGTCATCCCTTCCTCTAAACCTTTCATATAGCCTCATTGCCAAGATCTTTGAGAGGGGCCAAATAAAATGTGGCATGGTCCTGCATGTAAAGGAGTTGTTTGATCCTAGTTTCATGTAAAAAAAAAACACACTGGTGCTGGTGCCAGTAAAAAATACTAGCGTTGGTGCTACATGTAAAGCATTGGTGCTGGTGCCATGTAAAAAGCACCCAGTACACCGTGAAGTGGCTGGCATTAGGAAGGGCATACAGCTATAGAAATCAAGCCAAACAACCTGGTAAGGCTCCTGGTTTTTCCAGCTTCTTTCAAACAGTTCAACCCATGCCAGCATGGAAAACGAACATATGATGATGATGATGATGACCTAATGCTGCTAGTCTCTTTAGCGTTGTTGTGGTAGTCTCCAGTTGGAATCAACCAGTGCACAGTTTATAATTGGAAGAGAAGGATAGAAGAATCATTTCTATTACACTACCTCCAATAGTGATTACTTAATGAATATCAAAAACCCAATCAATTGATTCTACTTACATTCATTATTGCACCAATTCACTTTTCAGCAATAAAATCAATAGCTTTTATTTCCTGTATTATTTATGAAGAGAAAAGAATTCTCATCACAGTCCATTCCCTTCCCACACTTTACAAGCATTATGCCTTTCTGATTATGTAATTATTCTCCCTCTCTAGTCATTCCCTGCTTCTATTCACAAACAATGAGAATAATCGATACACAGATAAAGGACTAATTGATACAGTAATGTGAACCGACAAGTAACCATATATCTGGATTCCATTTTACTTTGTTTCTCTATATAAAAGTTTTAAACAAGAAAAAGAAAAACGAATGTGTTACATGTAAACAAGTGCATTATCAGACAAAAATATATTACAAACAGAATGCAGCATAAAAAATACTACCTAAATATAACTGGAGTATGTCCTGGTACACTAAAATATGGACCAGTTCCCCGACGCTCCACACATTCACTGCCATTCATGTCCATTTCTGGAAAGAAGAAAGAAAATATTATCTATTAACAGCACACAAAAATGAAATATCAATAATCAGTTTCATACCAATCATCATCATCATCATCATCACTGTTTTCATGTCCAGTTTTCCATGCTTGCATGAGTCAGATGGAATTTATTGAAGCAGATTTTTGATGGCTGTATGCCCTACCTGTCACCAACCCTCATTTGTCTCCAAGCGAGGTAATATATGTTCCCAGGGCCAGACATGTTCTCACAAAATAATGAAAATGAATGACACAGCTAGTATGACAGTGGCACTTATTTACACCTATATTCTGAAGTGATGTCAAGACAAGGACACACAAACATACACATGCTCACACACACACACACATATATATATATATATATATATATATATATGTATATATATATATATATGTATATATATTGAGTTAGCAAGAAAGTAATTTTGGCTTTTTAGTATGAAATAAAAGTCATTCTTTTACGTACAAAAATGGCCCTTAATCAATTATACATTTTCCATTTTGTTCGATGACCTTCTGCCATCTTCCTAGCAATTTCATGATTCTGCATTCATAGAACTTCTGGTCCTTATCAGCCAAAAACTGAAGCAAGTGCAATTTCAGGTCATTATCATTATTGAAAGTTTTACCATTCAAAGTATTTTGCTAACTTCAAAATAAATGGTAATCTTATGGTGCAAGGTCAGGGCTATATGGTAGATGTGACATCACTTCCCAACCAAGCTCCAAAAATTTTTCACAAGTTAGCAAAGACATGTGTGGTCTAGCATTATCATGATGGAACATGATTCTGTTACGATTTACCAATTCTGGCTGTTGTTCTTTGATTGCTTCCACCAGTTTTATTAGTTGTTGACAGTAAACATCTGAATTGATCATTTGGTTCCTTGGAAGCAGCTCAAAATACACAACACCTTTGTAATCCCATCAAATTGATAGCATGACCTTTTTTTTCTTATGCAATCCAGCTTTCTATGTGGTTTGTGCTGGTTCATTATGCTTGGATCATGATCATCTTCGATTGACGTTATTATAGACTATCCATTTTTCATGACCAGTGATGATTCGTTAAAAAAAAAAAATCGATTTCATTGCATTTGAGAAGCATACTGCAAATATTGATTCCCTTTCAATTTATGTGGAACCCAAATATTGAGCTTCTTAACGAGTCCAAGACATTTTAAGTGATTTTCAGTTGTTGTGGGTGATATATTAAACCTCTCTGCAATCTCTCCCACAGTTATATGACAATCAGATTCAATTATGGCTTTGATTTGGTCAACTAGAATACTGGTCATCTTTGAGTGAAAAATCTCCAGAACAGAATTTTTCAAACCATTTCTGACATGTGCATTCTGTTAAGCAATCAACACCATAAACTTCATATAACTCTTTGTGAGCCTCAACAGCTTTCTTGCCTTTACGAAAATAAAAATGCAAAATATGATGAAAACGTTCACTTTTGCACTCCATGTTAAAATTGACACTGAACTAACAGCTGTAAACAAAATTACAAGCAATTTGCTTCTAAAGTAAACTAAAAGAACCAGCTATAAAATGTCAAAAGGAAAAAAATCATAACACTGGCAAAAGTCATTAAAAAAAAAATTGTAACTCTATCTATTTATGAAAAGCGAAATTACTTTCTTGCTAACTTGAGATTTTAGAGAGCACTAGTGGACCTGGTTGGTCCCAGAGATGTCACCATCTCTGGGACCACTAACCTGGGATGACCCCAGCCCCCATCAAGCAAGAAAGCATTCCAATGACTTACCTTGACCATCATCAAAATGTGTTCGAGGCCAATATTCCAATAGAGCTTGCAATAGAATTACACCAATATTTACTGAAGAAATAAAGAAAGTAAAA
Source organism: Octopus sinensis (assembly GCF_006345805.1). Lineage (NCBI taxonomy): Eukaryota > Metazoa > Mollusca > Cephalopoda > Octopoda > Octopodidae > Octopus > Octopus sinensis. The sequence goes on along the minus strand of NC_043005.1, from coordinate 45,820,874 downwards.
AACATAATAATGATGTAGAATAATAATTTCTTAATATAAAATAAAAAATAAATCAATATAAACCAGCTCAAAATAAAGAAACAAAGAAGGTAGTTAGCATAACTAGGAAATAATTATATGTAAATGGAGCTGTGAGGAATAAAGAAAAGAAACATTTAGTAAAAAGAGGATGTGTAAAAAAAAAAAACCAGAAGAATGCATGTCTGCACTGGTTAAGAAGTACGCTTTGCTACCATTTGGTTTCAGGTTCAGTCCCACTGTGCAGCACCTTGAGCAGGTGTCTTTTACTATAGCCTTAGGCCGACCAATGACCAATGCTTTATGAGTGAATGTGGCAGATGGAAACTGTGTAGAAGCTGATTGTGTGTGTGTGTGTATATATATATATATATATATATATATATATATATATATTATATATATATATACACACATGTGTATGTATGCATGCATATCTATTTCTCTCTCTCTCTCATATATATGTATGTGTGTGTGTGTGTGTGTAAGCCCCTTGTAGATATACTTAGACAAGTGTCTTTTACTACAGCATTAGGCTGACGAATACCAAGTGAGTGAATTTCATAGATGGAAACTGTGTAGAGGCCAATCCTCTCTCTCTCTCTCTCTCTCTATATATATATATATATCTATATATATATATATATATATATATATATATATATATATATATATATGTATATGTGTGTGTGTGTGTGTATATATATATATATATATATATATATATATATTGCATCAAATGGATGTGTTATAAAACTACTATTCAGCACATGCAATAACAGCCATACCAACAATCCAACATCATCAGCTGCCCCACAGATATCACTATAGTTTCGACACCTGGGCAGCACCTTTCAATCTAGCAGTGTCTACATCACTAATATATATATATAATATATATATATATATATATATATATATATATATATATAAACACATGCACATATGTTTATATACTTATATATATATAACTATGGAAGACTGGTGGGAATATTATCTGTATGGACTTTAAGGGTTTGGTCACTATTAAGACTTAATAACTTAGGAGTTATTTATAGGTTTACTTATTGAATTTATTTACCGATACTGTTGTACATATAGTAAATGATTTTTTTTTTGTAGTCTAATTAATAATGTTAGTGTTTAATCCTTCCTAGAATTAAGATTGAATGAATGTGGTGACATCTAAGGTATATTTGTTCCCAAACAACACTTATTTTAGTGATGTTGACACCGCCAGATTGAAAGGTGATGCCCAGGTGTCGAAACTATAGTGATATCTGTGGGGCAGCTGATGATGTTGGATTGTTGGTATGGCTGTTATTGCATGTGCTGAATAGTAGTTTTATAACACATCCATTTGATGCAATATATATATATATATATATATATATATACATAAATATAGATACATATACACAATTACACACACACATGTATGCATGTATGTCTTTGTTTGTTCACTTGACCACCTGTGTAGTTTTAGGTCCTTGTGATTTAATGCTTCAGCAAAAGAGAGCGAGAGAATAAGTACCACTCTTTAAAAACTAAGTACTAGGGTTTGATTTGTTCAACTAAAGCCCCACAAAACTGTAACCCAGCATGGTCACAGTTCAATGACTGAAAAAAGTAAGATACAAAAGATGAGTTGTTTCTTATCTGAAAACAAACAATTGACAAATTAATCAGTTAAATGGCACAGACAATTTATCATGTATATATTATAACAAAATATTTATTGTTAAAAGACAATGAAAGATGAAAATATTAATTAGAATGAAAAGTTTTACCAAATTATTCATGAAATAACAGGGTTTCTAACTTTGCATAAACAGATGTAACTAAATATAGCAAGGTATTTTGTCCATTATACTATCAAATCTGCCAACATACTATTCTTAATAATGAATAATGCAACCAACATATCAAAGAGCTGTAGTGAGACTCAGAAGACTAAACTCAGCAGAAAGTCACCAATAACGAGAGAACTTATTTTTTTCTTTGGAGTTTGAAAGTATGAGGACTGCAAACAATTTGGAGTAACTAGACATGCTTTTAAGGAACATAATTTAAGGAATATTAACCACAAAAACAGAGGTGACTATCTCTAAACATTACCACAGAATAAACGAGTCATAGAACAATAAGGCTTTGAACACAAAGACAGAGACAATCATGTAGTGAAAATGGCCTGGAAAAATTGAAAAGAAGTCATCTGAATATCTATGTATAGGGAAGTTAATAGCTCGATACAATGGCTTATAACAAATGCTAATAAATAATAAATGGTGATGGGTTGTAACAAACATGTATCAAATGATAGATTGAGAGAATATGAATAAGTAGGGGCATGAATAAATGAATAAGGAAAAAAAGATGAGTAGTAGGAAGAATATAAAATGTAAACTGATATTTGGAAGTGAGAAGCACAATAAGGTTATAATTTTTCAGCACGTTTAATCCCAAGGTCTGGCTAGACTATTTCATTTGTTTCTTAAATAAAGGTAATGAAAAAATATTTTAACACTATATTTCTATCACCTAAGTACACAATGAACATGTTCATCCAAAATAGCCACATAAATATAACAGACAGAAACATTAAATGGAATATTGGGCTGACCAAGTCTGTTTGGTCTCTGGTAGCACTAAACCTCAAGGACTCTAATACATAGCTAATTTCAGTCTGTCCTTTGTGCATAAGCACTCCTTAGTTACTTGATGTGAACTTGCAATGAGACCGGTTGTATTTGGTGTGCTTAGGATCATCCTGAGAATGGAGAACTCTGGTTCTATGATATAAACTTACCGTTTAAAGTAATTCAAAACCTTTCCCCAACATTCCATGTTAATTTATGTTCCAAACTCCAGCTTAAGTGAGACAAGGTTATTTTGATAATTTTCTCATTATTTTCAAAATCAAGTGAAACAAAGACCATGAGTTATCAACAGAAATATGGTAATGAAAGGGTTGAGTCATGAAAGTCACAAACGGATCTGGTAAGTCTAAATTGAGAGATTCCAGACTTTCAGTATCCCTACACATAATAAAAATGAAAAACAGTGATGTAGCACTGGGTATACTAAAAGACAGTATATATGTGAGAATAGTCACTGCAAAGGTTGACTATTTGGTAATTAAAAAAAGTAGTGCTCAAAGTGGCCAAAAATGTAATGTTATAACAACAGCAACAACCATGACATAACAACATAGTAAACAATGACAAAATTGAAAATATACATGATATTGTAATGGTTCACATCATATACTCACTGAAACATTATCAAGTGGTGAATAAGTTAGCTGAAAGCAAATATGACATGCAAAGTATGTATTTGATTATCTCAAATGTAAATCTAAATGAGAATCGATTCAGCAAAAAATCTGAAGAAGGTAACTTTGAATCATGATAGTGCCACTTTATTTTCAATCTGGCAAAACCCCATGCTAACAAACTGAGATCAATTTTAAAACAAATGGTGATGATTAAAGATATCATCACGTACCAAACACACACACACACACACACATTGTGCTCCAATCAGAAATAAACAATCTCCCAACAGAATATAAGCATTTATCAGCCCAAGCTTAACAATGGAACATTAGACCAATTGGGGAATGGCAAATGATGTTTAAAATAAACAAGGCAACAAATTTTGGATGAGGAAACATGCGGAAAACATGAGAACAAGTTAAATAAAACAAAACAACACAACACAAGCAGTAAAAAAATGAAGAGAGAGAAAAAAGTGGGGTAGAGAGGTTGAAATAGCTAAGAATGGCTCAAGGTATAAGAAGGGCTCATAAAGAAATGTGTTATATAAACTTTCTCAATACAGAAAACAGTGGCTTCAACACAACACACATTTGTGCATATGCACATACATGTGTGCATACACACACATGCCATTTAAAATAAATTTGATTAAAAACTTTTTCAAAGTTCCTTACATCAGAGAAATTCAAAAACTTTGAGAAATGTGACATAATTTGTCTTTAGTGGTAGAACACGAAGTAGATAAAGCTATAATTAATAGTGTGTATATATACTGGGTTAGAAATCCCATCCAAAGAGTTTTTTATGGCTTCATCGGCTTCAAGCTCCACTGTTAAAAACCAACTTATTTAAAGGGGAACCTAAGTGATATCTACCACTGTATATAAAGAATTTAAAGCAAATATTCTGTATATGCAATAATGGAAAATGATTTAGGGCTTCAGAGAGAGGGACTATATGAACTAAATAATCAATCTTTACAAGATCCTTAGAGTTGTTAACAAAGGGTGAAGCACAAAACTGCTTGCCTCAGTTTGCTTGATTGATAGATCAAGACCTACTCTTGACTTTATGATTGAGTAGTTAGCTATTGGGAAACATCTTGCTTCACACACACAATGAAAACAAAAAAAAAAACCTCATCAGAAACTACCCAACTAAATCTAGAATGGATTAATATATTTTGAAGAAAAAAAGAAACCAAAATAGATAAAAAAAAAACCCCACTGTTGTAGCAAAAATATATTTTAAATAAAATCATATACTTCAATTTAATGTAATAATTAAAATATTCTTTTAATCCCATTATATTAGTATGATAGCCTGCACTTAACTATATATTCTTGACAAAGAAGGCTTCCCTGAAAAATTTAACATTCAGATTAATTTATCAAATGTAATGCTTATCTATCTACATTTTTAAAAATTAATCACGTATTACCTTCTAACTTCAAGATTTTGAAGATGTGATCATTTATTTTTAGGATGACATTGTAGGGTTGGTGAGAGAGGCTAGATCAGGCCCGTTTCAACATAAAACAGGGAGAACATTTGGGCCAGATATGGCTGGTTTAATAAATGCTAAAGGGTTAAAAGTGTAAAGTTGTGAACTGGCAGAATCATTAGCAAACTGGGAAAAATGCTGAGCATCATTTTGTCTGTCTTTACATTGAGTTCAAATTCCACTGAGGTCAACTTTACCTTTCACACTTTTGGGGTCAATAAAATAACAACCAGTTAAGCACTGGAGTTAATGTAATCAACTTATCCTTTCCCCAAACTTGCTGGCCTAGTACCAAAATTTTGAAATCCACGGAGTCGTTGGCGTTAGGAAGGGCATCCAGCTGTAGAAATGTTGCCAGATAAGACCGGAGCCTGGTGCAGCCTTCTGGCTTCCCAGATCCCCAGTCGAACCGTCCAACCCATGCTAGCATGGAGAACGGACGTTAAACGATGATGATGATGATGATGATTATTTTGAAAGCGTCTTATCTGGGAATATTCTTTGCACAAAGGGTAATTATATGTTAGACAATACTTCATCAAGAATGTTTAATACGACAAAAACGTACTTATATGGTCATCAACCAATTTACTAATAACGCTGAAATAGGTACCTACCAAAGATCAGACTCACTCCCAGTATGTGTTAAATTTTTAGTCAATTTAATTTTCAGAGTCCTTTCCCTTGCTTTCTTTAACAAGAATTGTCATGAATTCTTTTATTATTTTTTTCTTTGTATGTATTTACGGATGTAATTTAAACTGAATTGTTTGGTTCAAACACTAAGGCTATTAACCGGCGCACATTATTCAATAAGTACTTCTATTTTTAAAGATGGTAGTATGTAATTTGAGAGACAGAGAGAGATTAGGCCACTTTATCTAGAGCCTCCTAAATTGGTATGCAATCTTTTTTTGTGTAGATGTAGAGGAGGGGAGTTCTGAAGGATGATAATCCTCAAACAGAATAAAAGACAGCATGTAATGTAGATTAGCAGACTGCATCGTATCGTAATCAGAAGTGTCAGAAATGGTTTCATACCATTACACAATCTCTCCTGCATTTGTTCGAGAAGAACTTCAATATTTGAACAACGTATACATACACACACATTCCCTAAAGCAGCAACTGACAAACTGCAGCCCACAACTTCAATTTATCCATTCAGCCAACTTTACTGAATAGGTGATGCTGAACACAACTTCTTTTGTTTTCCTTATCTATTTACTATTAGCAAACAATCAAATAATTCAGAGTAGAAAAACAATGAAAGCCTCCTTTTTGTAGTGGCTTCACTTGAAGCATATGTCTTAGTACTTAGAAGTGTTGCACTCATAATCTTGCAATCGTAGTTTCGATTCTCAGACTAGACAGGTGATACATTGTGTTCTTGAGCAAAACACTTCATTTCATGTTGCTCCAGTCCACTCAGCTGTAAATGACTGAACCTTGTGATGTGGAGTGGTGTCCCATTCAAGGGTTATGTTGTGATATCGATCATTTGTATACCAAAGAAACTGGGTAACTGACCCTATGAGTCCCAAAACTAGAAGTAGTATGGAAAAAAAAATAAGAATCAATGGTTTCAAATAAATACCAAACAAAAAAGGAGAGGGGGGGGGGGTAAACAGTAAATGTTCTCAACTCCCCAAATGTATGGAGCAACAGAAACTAACAGCATCTTATATGCTGTACTAACTATGTAGTTTACATCAGTGGTCACTAACCACTGAGCCATCCACAAAGAATAGGTTTTGAAATTTTATTATTATTTCATTGACTACTGCAGTTTTCAGGATATTTTTGCATTATATTTGAATTAGATATTTAATGTATGTATACTTTTGGTGTAATAATTAAATTGTATAATTCACTTTTTTATTTTGTTGTGCATATGATCGCCCAATCTGTGGAAAAATTGCCATGAAATCAGTTCAGGGTAAAGAAAAACGGTTGGAACCATTGGTTTACATAACTACAGGATTCTAAAAGAGAATAACAAAAAATGCTTACGTGTTGCCCACAGATGGTAGCAGGTATACTGCTGGGTACTACACTAAACCTGAAGTCACAATTACCCATCCACCTACCCACCCACATTTGGCCTAAATGAAAATGCTTTGATTTTTCACTTCATGGCACATATCAATTACATATGTAGCTGTGTTGACAGCCTTGTAATATCGCTGTTTCATTTTGGGCCCCTCAAGGCATAAAAACATTTCCAATGTAGCCTGCCTCCAAAATGGTTTGCTGGCCTCTGCCCTAAAACAAATTAGGCCCTCTAGTCAAAAATATTATAGCCTCCTCTTTGTTTTTAGCTAATAATAGAAGAGGAACTGATATCAGTTTTTTTTTTTCTTAACTATAACATCGGAAAAAATTACCTTTGGTCATATAAATAATAACACATAATTAAGTAATATATATATATAAAATCCAAATTGTTTTTTATATTATTAGCCCTTTTAGTTTTTAAAATGTTGGGAAAGGGTGTTAGTAAAAATCAAATACATGGAAAAGAATATTTGAGAGATAATAATCAATATGACAGCAACAATTAAAGCAAGAACAAAAATAAGGTACCATCAGCCTAACAACAATAACAATGCAAAAAAAATAATGGTAAAGAAAACTAAAAAAAAAATTTCTTTGAGATAAACAAAAAAGATAACAACTTAGATTTCAAGGGAGTAAGTACAAAAATACTTTCTTATGTTTTCCTGTTATCCAACTCAAAGTAAACCACTGAATCAATACTAAATGCTCTCATTTCCAAGATAAATCCAGCAGCTGAGCTGAAACATATGCGTAACATTCAGTTTACATTGTATTGAAATTTAAAAGAAAAATCATGCCTGAACAATGACAATTTCTTCATCTAGCCGTGTGATTGATCAAATGAACTTAGCAATCAATAAGTGTTAAAGTGAAGAAATAAAAGGAAATTAACATTTTTAAGTAGTAGTAATATCAGAGTTCCTAATTAGAACATATTTTAGTGTTGATCACACATTCTTGCTGTTGTTTTTCAGGTGAAGTTATCATCTATTGGAAAATTAGTTGGCTATGTGGAAGCTTTTTATATCTGATCAATTGAAAAAGGAAAATAATAAATGAATAAAGGGAATTTTTCAAATAATGCCTGACTGTCTATGTATCCCATTTTACTAAAAAAATCCCATCTGAGATGACCCATGTTGGTGCCATGTGAAAAACACCTGGTACACCTAGTTAAGTGGTTGGCATTAGGAAGGGCATCTAGCCACAGAAACCATGCCAAAGCAGACAATAGAGCCACGTGTGGATCCTGGCCTTACTAGTTCCAGTTAGACTGTCCAATCAATGCCAGCGTGGAAAATGGACACTAAATGATGATAATGAAGATGATTATGCATCCTCATATTTAAATTTAAAAAATGTCAATGTCAATCACATCATAACATGAATATCATCCTGAGATTTCAGGTGAACAACCCCAGCGTAATATATCGATATATAATAGTAGGCATCCAGTCTTGAGAGACCGTGGATCTGTGCCTGAAATTATGTGAACTGCTGATGGTGGTGCTGCATCTGCTGTGGCTGTAGAGCTCCACTAGTGAATAACAGTTACACATACAGTGACTACATTTGAACAAGCTCTCTGCCAGCACTACTGGTTGTTCCTTCTGTCAAGTGCTCTTTTCTTTGGTAGTGAGTTCCTGTTTCTCTTTCCCTCACTTCATTCCTTTTTGCAATATTTGTCTCCAGTGTGGGCGATCATTTGTGACCTCCTCCCATCTCAGGGAGCTTCATAGTCTCTCTTGTAGACATCCTTGAAACGATGATGAGGTCATCCTCGTACTCTAGTGCCAAGTCACCAATTCTTCACACAAGAGGTATTTTGGGATCCTCCCGTTTGGCGTGTGATCAATATATAAAACTCTAAATATTTAATTAACCACACACACCTCTAAAATCTTGATTACACTGAAAATTAATTGAAACACATCAGCAGTCTACTTGTTAGAAAGAGAGTCACTAAAACAAACTATTTACTAATAGTAATATGTGCTTTTCTACTCTAGGTACAAGGCCTGAAATTTTGGGGGAGGGGGGCAGCCTATTAGATCGACCCTAGTATGCAACTGGTACTTAATTTATCGACTCTGAAAGGATGAAAGGTAAAGTCGACCTCGGCAGAAACTGAACTCAGAACGTAAAGACAGACGAAATACCACTACGCATTTCGCCTGGCGTACTAATGTTTCTGCCAGCTCGCCGCCTTCAAATACAATATACTGACTGACAAGTATGAAATATTACAGAGTGGTAAGTGTATTTACATCTCTTGTCTACAGTGGGAAAATTTTCTCCATAACGAAACACAGTGAATGACTTTCATACAGGTTCAAATATGCTCCAAGCATATCTGAACTGGTAAAATATTTAGATAGACACAATAAAGATGACTGCTAAAACTGTTCTAAATCTCTGTGTTCTCACTCTATCAACATTACTGCATAATTTAACCATGAATCACTTTTACTCCAGTTCAACAGATATTGTACAGGCAATGCTGAAAATGGTTCCGTTTTTAAATAGATAAATTTGCTAAACCAACCCATCTAAGAGAGAAGAGAAACACAGGAATAAAATAAAAATTGGGGTTTAAATATATTTGCTTGTACCGTAACTGTTGGTAAAATTTTGTAATTAATACAAAGGCCGTGTCATTTTACTGGATTGAATAGGAGTAGCAAAACAAAAAAAAAAAAATTTAAAAAAAGCTTAAATACAGGACTAAAAACATGGTTATGCAATGAAGAGGAATGCAAAGTAAAGTGGGTATCCAAACATAATGCAGGGAAAAGAGAAAAGGCAGATGGAGCTCATAAGAGGGTAGGGAGAAGCAGGGTGTGTCTCTGACATGATAAGCAGTGGATACTATCTACTTGAAAATAAAATAGGAATATTAGCAGAAATATTTGTTGGAGCAGGTTAACAGAAACTAAGTGAAAGTAAACAAAAGCAACGCTAACAGGAAATGAAGATAAATGCGACTGAAACTTCATATAATATAATTAGAAGATCAAAAGCTCTTTTATTAAAACAAGGATTCAATAACTCAATTAAATTAAACCACTATTTACTTATATCAAAGCTTAACTGATAAACCATAAACATACATACGTGCATGCATGCATATGGTCACAACTGTCCGACGAATGGTAATGACAAACTCTGAGTAAGAGTGCGTGAAAATTTTTTCAGCTTTAATAAAAAGCATATTACTCTACATTTTCGTAGTCAAGTACTATTTTTTCCCTGCCTTATTTTGCATTTATGTGCTTACGTGCATGGGTGTGTGTGTGTGTGTGTGTGTGTGCGTGTGTGAATATATATACACACACCACACACACACACACACACACATATACATTCACACAAAATCTTAGTCTGTTATTCTGAAGGTTCAATTGTGTGCAGCCCCCTATTCAGATAAAACAGACTGGGATCAACTTGTCAGAACATATGGCTATATGCCGTGAAGACTCTAGAATAACACTGCTCTATATCATTTATACTGGGTACTTTTCCGATTGTACCAAAACAGATATATAAAATAATATATACATATACACACATGTATATATACACATCTTCATATATATACACACACATACACATATATACCTATATATATATTTATATACATATACACACCTCTATATATATCTATATATACACATATACCTATATATATATACATACACACACACACACATATATATATATATATATATACATACACATATACACATACATACACATATATATATATATACATACACATATATATACATGTACATACACATACATCCTAAGTGTATGTATATATACATATACATACACACAGATCCTACGACCGCGAGTCCGCTGCCCTAACCACTGGGCCATCGTGCCTCCACTCGCAAGACGCGTCTTCGGTCCGGTTCCACCTTATTTAGAGCATGAACTATTCTTGAAATGCAACTTACAAATGATAGCATTTCAAAATGCGATGGATGCTTGATTTGGAAATTCTTATCTCAGATTTTCTTGAACTTTCGCAAAACATTTCTCTTACACTTTATTACTCTGTGGGGTTCATAGATGGCGTTCTGGAACACGTCTCATAAACATTCTAAACATGTCTATCTGACTCAAACTTATCCCCAATTCAAGTAATGACAAGTCTCGTTTGAAACACCTTTCTTAATTGACTCTGCACTTCGACTGTGTTTTTGAACTTCCAATGGCACTTTCCTTTATATGTGTGTGTGTGTGTATGTGTGTGTGTATATATATACACACACACATATATACATACATACATATATATACATATATATATACACATGTATACACACACATACATATACACACACACATACATATACACACATATATATACACATACACACATATATATATATATATACATATACGCACACATATATACACACACACATACATATACACATACATATATATATATATATATATATATACGTATATGCACACATATATACACACACACACACATACATATATATATATATTCCACACAAGGTAAGCCTGTTTCTCCTATGTTCATTGCATTGCCTGTATGTTTCTTAATAGTGAGTTACAAGTGGTTTTAGGAGTGATGCCTCCAATTATAGCAAGTGGTATTTAAATACCCTACTGAATCTAAATTTAGCTTATATTTTGCCAGTGTATTTTAAATAAAGAAGTATTATTACCATCATTAATGGTAAGGTGGCGAGCATGTTTACAACTTTACAGGCAAAATATAAGCTAAATTTAGATTCAGAAGACTATAATTGGAGTCAACATTCGCAAACCACCAGCAATTCACTATTAAGATACACACAGTCAATGAAATGAACGTAGGAGAAACAGGCTTACCTTGCGTGGAATACACAAGTAAGGAATGTATATTTCAATAGCAATTGATTTCATCCTCTGTATGACAAACCAATGCAGTCCAAAACGTTAAGACACTCCACAAGTAATTCAACTTCACAAGTAAAAAACTATTGATCAAGCAATTGTTCTTCATGTGTTGTTCTTTTTAATGTTTAGACTTAACACAAGACATATTTATAAGACAAATAAAATGTTATAATAATAATTAAAGTTAGTTATGTCAGGTGTGATTTTGGTGACAAAGAGTAAGAAAAAAAGATGATATCAAATAATGATGAAGATACTAATAAAGATGATGAGAGCTGTGAAATAAAAGTATGAACTTAATTCAGGGTAAGAATGAACTCTGACCAATTAAACACGAGTGGTCAGTTGAATGAACCCTACACCAACAAATTATAAAATAGCCGGAAAATAATCAGAGCATGAAAGGTTTATTTATGTACAATTGTGGAACATAAATCTAGATAATTGTTGCATGTCCAATAACCAACAATATTAGACCTTTGGCAATATGCTGTGCTTCAGAAAACTCATCAGGCCGAGTGAAATTGTAGTTGTGGCCATGCTGGTGTCATGTGAATGACACATGTGAAATCATAATCATGGCCATTGCCAGTAGCATGATCTTCGAATGTTGGGCCTCATGGAGACAATGATAACTGACCAAGACCATGGCAATATGCTGTACTTGAGAATTATGGCAGTAGCCAGTGTTGTGTAAATAGCACCTGTGAATTTGTAGCTGTGGCTCTAACCAATGTCATGTAAATGACACATAAAAAGTGCCCATTACACACTCAGAGTGTTTGGTGTTAGGAAGGGCATCCAGCCGTAGAAGCCATGCCAAATCAGATTGGAACCTGGTGCAGTTTTCTGACTTACATGTTCCAGTCAAACTGCCTAACTCATGCCAGCATGGAAAGCAGATGTCAAATGGTGAAGATGATGATTAGATATAAAATGAACTAACGAATTTCACAACGTGACCTAACGACACCAACAGAAATTTGGCCTGGAAACCAATACAATATAATTTCTAACAGTCAAAATTTTATGACACTTTCAAAAAAACTTTCAAGAAATTAATCTGAACATAAGCACAGGCATGGCTATGTAGTAAGAAGTTTGCTTCCCAACCACATGGTTCCAGGTTCAATCTCACTGGTGGTACCTTGGGCAGGTGTCTTCTACTATAGCCACAGGCTGACGAAACCTTGTGAGTGGATTTGGTAGACAGAAATTTAAAGAAGCTCATCACGTGTGTATGTATATATATATATATATGTGTGTGCATGTTTGTCCCCCACTACCAGTTCACAACTGGTGTTGATTTATTTATGTCCCTGTAACCTAGTGGTTCAGCAACAGAGACCAATAGAACAAGTACTAAGCTTCACAAAAAACATACTGGAGTCAGTACATTTAACTAAAATTCCTCGAGGTAACCCTAACCCTAGCATGGCTGCAGTCTAATGACTGAAACAAGGTTGGTTAACAAAGAAATGAAAAAAAAAAGATATCAGATATCAGAATAATATTTTCCTCAAAGAATGTAAAAGCTATCCAATACAATCAGCAAAAATATTTGATTCTAAGTCACAACTGGAGATGCAGTGTGAACATTTTCATAGGAGTCTGGTTACTGTCTCCAGAATCTAATAGTATCCAGCCTGCCTCAAGGAGATATAAGACTGGCACAGTCTTATATCTTACACTAAGCAAATATTTGGTTATCGTACATAGTCTGCTTAATAAATACAATACCCTAAGCAATTAATTTAGCCACAGCAGATCAAATCACTTTCTACACAAATGCAATTCAGAAATCATAATTAATGAGATATGGCTTTAAACCATTTGTTGCAGAACACCATAAATGGAAATTTCATAAAAGGAGCCTTTTATAGAATAAGGTTAACCCTTTAGCATCCAGATTGCTCTGTCAAACGTGACACATATTTATTCACATTATTTTGAATTAATCATGCATTGTCTCTTTGAAACTTCAATGATATGATTGTTTAGTTTTAGAATGACATAGTAGGATAGATTGTAAGAGGCCAGTGTGACCATAAAACAGGTAGAATATTTGGCCTGGATACAGATGGTTTAAATGCTACAGAGTTAATGATTATAGAAGCAGAAGACAGAGCGTATAGCAACCAAATATCATAAATATGTTTAATGGCTATGAGTGTCAATACTCTAAACAAAATAATGGCTAGTGCCAAATCATGTAAACTTAGATATATGACACCTGATGACAGGGAGAAGACTATCTGAAATACAGGGTAATATAGTACAACAAATGGAAAAAAAAATGAAAAAAGATAGGAAGCCTTCAAAGATCATTCCATTGGTATAAGAAAGAAATTTTCTTATGTAGTTTTTTGATTTATAGAAGAGAAATAGGAAAGAAGCAGAATGCAAACAGTAACTCAAAACAGGAGCCTAGAACCAGCAATAGTGCTTGAGCTAATCTTTAGAACACGCCAGAGTTTGTAGCACACTTTGAGGTATGTTTAACCATGCATAGAAAGAACCAAATCAAATAAGAGATAGATTAAGTGGATCAAACAGTAGAAAGTATATTTTGATATTTCCCCTGAAATTGTAAAAACAAGAACAAAAAAAAAAAAATGAAGTGAGGTGTTTAGTAAAATGTTTAAGCAACAAATGTCACAGGATATGTTGAAGCAGTGAAAATAAAAACAAAACAAACTCTTTAAAAAAAGATGGCATTAAAATGATTGGCATAAGGAAATGAGTAGGGAAAGGAAAGGGGGAAGGTAAGTTGTAAAGACATGGAAGAGCAACAAGATAGGACTCAAGAACACATTCAAAAGGCTTCAGAACACATTCAGACAACTCACGCTTCCGGAATCCCACTAAGGCATCAGTAGAGTCATCTGTCGTCCCACCTGCAAGCATTTCACAAATATGGAGTCAGCAGAGTGAGATGGTAGCAATGTGCAGTGTTTTGTATCTTTTTTATTTCCAGCCCTGCCTGTCCCCTTTAATGCAATTTTGGTTTACATTAAATCGGAGATAATTTCATACCAAAGTTATCAATATGTGAAGCAATATTCAAAGTCAAAAAAAAAAAAAAAAGTGAAATTCTGAACATGTAGTAAAATGAGAGTTTACCAAGTTGATCAAAATGCTTTTGATTCTTTTCATATATTCAACCAGAAATTTAAACACTAGAGAAAACAACAAGAAAATTTTTTAAGAAAACTGGAATGATAGCAGCAAGTCTGAGATATGATGGATGGTAAAATACAGGGGAGATTTATGAATGAGTTGTGAAAAAGTAAACATGAGCAAGATTCAACTAAAACCAATCATTTCATACAAAACCATCTCTCTTGCTCTCTCTCTCTCTCTCTCTCTCTCTCTCTCTCTTACAGTTTTTGCTAACATGAGAACTGATGGTGCATATCAATGTTCTGCACTATATTTAAAAACAAACAAACAAATTACTCCCAATGTTAACTTTTCAATGCCAACTACAAAACAAAAACAAAGATACATGCATCACACATACAGATGTATATATTCTTTTACTTGTTTTACTTGTTTCAGTCATTTGACTACGACCATGCTGGAGCAACACCATTAGTCAAACTAACTGCCGGCAAGACTTATTCTTTGTAAGCCTAGTTCTTATTTTATTGTCTTTTGCCGAACCACTATGCTATGGGGATATAAACACATCGGTTGTCAAGTGATGGTGGAGGAGACAAAAACAGACACACATACATACATATATATATATGCAATGGGCTTTTTTCAGTTTCCATCTACCAAATCCTCTCACAAGGCTTTGGTTGGCCTGAGGCTATAGTAGTAGAAGACACTTGCCCAAGTTTCTTACCACACAGCCACACTTGTGCCCCTATATATATATCATCATCATCATCATCGTTATATATATATAAAATCATCAACATTTAACATCTGTTTTCCATGCTGGCATGGGTTGGACAGTTTGACAGAAGCTGGCAAGCTGGAGGGCTGAACCAGGCTCCAGCTGTCTGTTTTGGTATGGTTTCTACAGTTGGACGTGCCACCAGTATGAGTGCCTTTTATGCGGTGCCAGCAAGTGTGCTTTTAATATGACACCAACACAGGTACTCTTCACATGGCACCAGCAGGGTCACCAAGTACCTTGCAAGACAAAAGTCTTCTTGGATGAGAGAGGAGTGGAACCAAGTGGATACATACACACATAGACACAATAAAAAAAATATCCCTTTCTGCTACAGACACAATCACAAACATTCAACAAACTCAGCTTTAGCTTGTATAAAACTAGTCCTACCTATCCTTTATTTGGCTCATAATCTAAAGTAAAGAACTCTGCATTCTGTGAGATAAATAGGAATAACTTCAGTTGCTAAATTCTACACACATCTAAAAGCTTTTAAGCAAGCTGCATGCAAAACATAACAAACAACAGCTAGCAGAGAATTATCTAATTGAATGAGTCAACTCAACTGCAGTCAATTTTAGATGACGTCCAAAAATAACTGATTTCACATTGTTGTTGGTGATAACAAATCTCCATATAACAGTAGTTCAGATAAGAAATCTAACAGTAGTTCTCAACCTTTTCAATGCCAAAAGAGCTTTCTCTCTTTCAGTCTTGCAACTTATTTGGTACCACATAAAAAGCACCAAGTACACACTGTAAAGTGGTTGCTGTTAGGAAAGGCATCCAGCCATAGAAACTTTGCCAAAACAGACAATTGGAGCTTGGCAGAGTCCTGCAGCTTGCTGGATCTATGCCATCATGGAAAATGAATGTTAAATTAATGACGAAGAATTTTCAATAAGCTGATTTAATTATGTAACAAGAAACTCTTTTACCTACTTTAGCTCAGTATTACAAGATACAGGTAAATGAATTATATGTAACTAAGTAATGGTCTATTTTACACAGCAGCCTTTTAAAATTTTGAACACAGTGAGATTGAACTTGAACACATGCGGTTGGAAATCAAACTTCTTAACCACACAACCATGCCCATGTTGTATGTGTAAATATATATGTATCATCATCATCAACATTTAATATCTATTTTCCATGTTGGCATGGGTTGGGTGGTTCGATGGAAGCTGGCAAGAGGGACAGCTGTACCAGCCTCCAAATATTTGTTCTGGCATGTTTCTATGGCTGAATGGCTTTCCTAATGCCAACCACTTTGCAGAGTGTACTGGGTGCTTTTCTCGTAGCACCAAAGATTTTGAACACAGTGGAAATGAACCCAAAACCATGTGGATAGAAAGTAAACTTCTTAACCATATACCCTTGCTTGTGCTGTACATGTAAATACATATGTATATGTATTTGTAAATAAATGTATAATGCATGTTTATATGCATGTGTGCGAGGTGAGAGAGAAGTGAGGGCAGAAATTTGCATACATTGATGCTAACGATTATTAATGTACTTGGTCATAGGGGGAAAAAAACAAGTGAAAACTGAAACAAAAACTACAAAGTGTGTAAAATAAGGCAGAATTATTTCTTCCGTTTATATCAATAACCATCCTGGTATAATTTTTTGGAGTCACTTTAGCTAGGTTCGAAAAGTGGTGACACACGCAAGTAAATTTAAGGCAAGAAATGGGAAAAACAAAATTTTTCCAGCAATTTCTGGTTTCTAGAATAAAATAAGAATAAAAGTTGAATTCTATAGGTAAAACAGACCTGTAATAAATAAACTGAGATTTGGTTTAGTTACTTGGTAATGAGTGAAAAATTAACAAATACATTAAAATGCTAAAGTTTATAAAAATATTGTTCAGACACAATATGTATTTAAAAACAAATTATTGCATCTACACATGATATATACATATTACACACAGACATACATACATACATATACATTTTCAAATAAAGAAAATTATCAAAAGTTGGACATGTGCAGTGATACAATTTCTAACAAAGAGACATCTGAATAAACTCCAGCAATAATTACAATAACATCAAACAAATTAAAAAACAAAAGGAAATGATCACATTCACAAAAATTAATTACAGTTCATAGAAAATTCTTTTTCATCAACGAATAGAGTCTTTATGTCAAACGCAATATCTGAATGTAACTTGTTAATTCAATTTTAGAAAGATGAAAGGTAAAGTTGGCCTCTAACAAGATATGAACTAGGGATGTTACTACTGCTAATAATGATTTCGAATTTTGGCACAAGGCCAGCAAGTTTGGGGAAAGGGGTCTAGTCAATTAGATTGCACCCCCCGTACTAAACTCAAACTTATTTTATCAACCCCCCATAAGGATGAAAGGCGAAGTTGACCTCAGCAAAATTAGAACTCAGAATGTAAAGACAGACGAAATACCACTAAGCACGTAACCCAGTATGCTAATGATTCTGCCAGCTCACTGCCTTACCACTACAATTAATAATAATAATGAAGATTTCTAACACAAAATTCTGGGAAGAGGGTAGTCAATTACCAAACCTAGAAGTTAAATAGTAGTTATTTCTTCAACCCTGGAGTTATTTGAACTTAGGTTACAAAGAGATTTTCTTTAAATACTATCAGGATATTTTGTCCTTTTGTGCTACTAATTGTCATCCACTTTCCCCAATGACTGACACAAGTACAACACTGGCACAGCTGACTGGATGGATCTCAGGACTTGACTGGTGTTAGTTTATCGAACACAAAAGGAAGAATGAAAAAAAAAAATTGCAATAGGATTTGAACTCAGAACATAAAGTGACATCGCTAAACACCATAAGGTTATTATGTCTATCTTTCTACTGTTTTTGATCATCCTTATTAACAACTATAACTGTTTATCACATATGCACAAGACCAGAAATTTACAGAGTGGTATTAGTTGATTAATTCAACTCCAGTAATTAACTGCTAATCAAAACAATTTAATGACTCCAAGAGAATGACAGTCAACATTAAACTTGGTGGAATTTGAACTCAGCACATATACTACAGGCATCTTTCAGGATCTGATCACCAAATTCACTTACAAGGCCTTGGTTGGCCTGGATCAATAGTAGAAGACACTTACCCAAGGTGCCATGCAGTTGGACTGAACCCAAAACCATGAAGTTGTAAAGCAAGCCTCTTACCACACAGCTACACCTGCGCCTATATTATAACAAATTCTGCATGACATTTTGTTTGCAGTGCCAATATCTTAATATATTGTTCCTGATCCTTTTGATGACAGATCATATTATTCAACCTATTTTTACATCAACATCCAAAACTGATATTGACATTCCACAAAAATGTGATGGTTTATTTCATTTCAGATTTAAGACTATATGATAGATTATTAATCTTAATTTGTATATATGCTGGAGCAAATTATAAGTAATGAGTATTTATCCCAACTAAAAGAAGAAATATATATCATATTACTGTATTTTTGGTTATCTAAAATGAAGAAGTAAGGTATAACAAAACCAGGTAATTTAAAGTGATAATTCTAACATCCAGTGGAATTTGTACGAGATACAGGGGAGGTAATTATGGTTAGGGATAAACATTTACAAACGGCAGTGGAAGAAAGCTAATGCGTGGAAAATATCTAGAAATAACAGTTTGATAGCTAATTAGTTTGAATCTTACAGTTACAAGAGACTTACTTAAGGAAGGGTAGAATGTAATTATCTTTAACAAGACAGAGAGGCTGGTATTGTTGTTCACTCTCATGTCAGCATTGACTGAGGAGAATTCAGATCAGATCAAAGTTGTCAAAGCATGACTATCCTGTCCTCGCAGTCATGACTTATCAATGAATACATTATCACACATTACCTATGAATATCATTATCTAATGGTCCTCAACTTACTTTCAAAACAGTAAGCTTTAATATGAGAAAGATTAGGCTGTTCTTTCTTCAAGTTAAGCAACCATGCAAGAGGATCAGAGAATCTTTCACTGGATCTCAAGAGAGTTTTTGGAGTCAAACATATCTAGTGACTTTGTCCGAGACCATATGTTAAAACCGAAGCCATTCTAACCATTTAATAATATACAAAAACCACTGCATTCAATCAAATTTGTGAAAATTTAACATTTCCACTGTACATTTGTGACTAGGTCACTGATACATTTCCACTGTAACCTTGTCTTATTCCTTGACTATTTTGAGGTAGGACACCATGTTCTTCTTGCTTCAGTTAATCAAAGGTACTATATAAGATTATTTGAGAAATGCTATTTGTAATGGGATGACTTATTAACTAAGATGACATTATTTAGTACATATGAATTAAAACCCAATTAGTAGATTTCTGAAGCTTGTGACATGTAGAGAGATTCATATTGCTACAGTGAAATATTTCTTCTTTTTATAATACACACATACAACACACACATATTGACATCATAAGAACTTATAAACATTTGAGAAAATATGAAATAATTCATTTTTGGAACAGTGGGTTTTAAACATGCATAAAGCTATAGATAATGTGTAAAGAATGGTTCAAAAAACCTTTTTGGATAGAAAAACCAAAATTTACAAGATTTTATTTACAGCTTCAGGTGTACATCAAGATCTAATGTCATCCGCACCCAAATGATTTTTTTTTAATAATTGAATATGTTTTAACCCTATCATTACTGCAGCTGTTAATAGAAAATTTCTTTTATTAAATGTAAACTGAAGTGTTCAGTTCATTAAGAATGAGAAAATAGGTTCAACTATATAGTTATTACCAGTGAATCTTCTATACAGAATAACATTCACACTAAGCAAGTCTAACAGGATTTGAATGTAAAGTTAGAAATTTCTACCAGCATTGAGGGTCTCTAAGTTACCAGTTTGGGGTAGATACTGAGACATCAACACAGTAAAAATATAACAGAGTTCATGGAAGTCAAATTTGACCATGTAAGGCTGAGGAATCTTTCAAGAGTTAGAAATCTTCCGAGTAACAATTAAGGACAAGCCAACATCTTGTTGATCCTTGGTATAACCTCCACCTTCGATAAACAATGGGATCCTTGGCAAACACTATCAAAGGAAGTAATGATAGATTACTGCTAAGCAATAGGCAGTTTATGATCATCAAAGAATAAATGAAGGGAAACTGTTAGAGCTGGACAATATAATTAACAAGAATTTTACAAAAGAGACTTGAATGAAGGAAAAGAGAATTGACCAAAGATGATTGGGTCATCATCACACTACCACCACAACCCAAAAAATAAATAATAATCTAGTGACCAAATATTGCAAGCAGAGTTTGAGGTAATAATAATATTTCTGAAGCAAACAAGTCTGTGATAGTATGGAAAATATTTCAGTTGAACTGACCCAAGCAAATAGGTAACTTCATGAATTGTAATCTCCTGATTTGGTAGGCTGGGGAATGGCTTTCACTACTACCATTCTTATCGAGAAAGTAAATCTTTAACTGTGACAGAAATGTCACACAGTAATTCTTATTAGAGATAAAAGTTATTATGAACAGATTGAAACTTCCAGTAAGAGATGATGATGGCTGACAAACAAATTTTCAAGGCAGCACATAACAGATCTTCAGTTTGAAAATTGTTTGTAATATCTGTAATCAGATCATTAGGCTTGTCAAACACTGTCTTGCAAGGCACAATTCCAAGAAGAAAAAGAAAAAGTATGGCAGAGGTAGGAAAACAACTTTACAAAGTGGACTGATCTCCATGATAGCTGCAAAGAATAGAGAGAGATGTCGAGAAAGCAACAGAAAAATAAAATCCCCCGTTTTGGTTCAATACACTTGAGTTAAAAGCAAACAAGATATAATGTGATTTTTTTGTGCAGGATATAATACATTAACATACTGCTTGTGCATATAAAGTATAATTACACTAAAACTACCATTTATATTCTTTTAACACCTGACTAAGAGTAACTTCAAAATATTACACTTTTTTCTCACTACAGTAAGGCTTCAGAAAGTGTAAGAAAGTAAATATTTTAATTATGCAAATTCAGCTGTTTTTCTAAACAAGAATCACTGAGAAGTTTCAATTCTAATTTTATATGGATTATAAGATATTTGTGATAAATAAACAAAGCAATTAAATTAAATAAATTCAAAATTTTCAAAAATTTGTTTAAACAAAAGAAAAGATTATTAAGCTATTAGATTAAAATTAGAAATTTATTTGCATGCAGAATTAAACTAAAACTGCACTGAAATCAATGTTGACTGCTGAGGTACTCTAAGGCAACAGATAACCCAAGAATAAAACTGTTTGCCACCTATTATTCTTGAATTGTTTATCACTTACATTTTGTATCAGGTCCATCAGGAGGAGTTGCAATTCCAAGCTCCTTTGAAGACATCCAGGCAGCAAAGCAATCTGACTCTTCCAGGTGAATTATCAGCAACTGGCACAGAATCAAGAGGCGAATACAATAAACACCAGACAAACCCAGATATTAGGATAAGAAGTTCACAAACATGCAAGTAATTCTCACCAACCAGCCAGGTTAGATTGGAATTAAAAAAAAAAAAAAACATATTCTCATCAACAGTTTACAAAAAGTTAGACATTGATGTGTGCAGAAGGAAACAGAAAAATAAAAATACGTTATCAAAATAAAGTGATAAGTATGAAGATCACACTAAAAACATCGTTTTTTCCATTTACTTCAATAAATTTTTCATTTTAATAGAATTTAGAAACTGTTTAGTTTTTATGTTTGCAATTTGCTTATTAATGAACACACACACAGAATGCTATTAATAACCATTTTAATTTTCTATAAATTTCTATTATTTCTATAATCTAACATTCAACCACACCTGTGACCTGATCACTGGCCTCTAATCTAGAAATGAATAAATAATGTATATTTTTACTGTATCTAAAAATTAAAACAAAAAGAAACAAGAGTACCAAAATATGACAGTCACTGTTCAACGAAACAATCTCAGATCAATCCTCTTGTTTATACCATACAAGAAATTTAAATAATTCTTATTTCAGACTGACTTAAGAAACAGCCAGTGAGAGAGTAAGTTATAAACAGCTACAAGAAATAATCTTCATCAAGGTTTCACAAAACACAGTTAACAAACACAATCAGTAAACTAGTCTAGTATTTAAGTATCAAGAGATGTTAAGCTCTGATTTGATGAGTAATGGCAAAAAAAAAAATGGAGATGTAGAATAATTTCAAGAGACTATTGAAACCCATAACTTTTAAGCAATATCTAACACTGAAGAAAAATATTTTGATTTGTACTATAACTTAGGTTATTAGTTGACATTAAACGCATTAAAATAGCTAGTTTAAAATATGATAGTCACTATCTGTTTAATAGTTGTTCATGTACAAACTAGTCTTATTTTGCAAAGAGAAATGGAAATTATTGCTACAAGTCAAATAAGGAAAAACAGCCACCAAGATATGAGACAGAAGAACAAATAGTTTCAACTGAATTAACTAGGAGATAAAACACAACAACCTTATCAGACATCTATCATGATAAACTGTTATTTATTGAAAAATATTCACTGACAAGCCTTTTTGTAGCAACATTTAAGTTATTTTTAATTTCGTATGATCTTCATAACTATATTTTGGCTGGGTTTATTAGATTTATAACAAAAAAAATTGTAAAGTGAAAAGAAAAGTTTCTTTTTAACTTATAGAAGAAAACTTTATTAAATAATTTCACAGATTAAGGTCCAATATCATTAAATAAAAACATTGAAAACTGTTAGCATGCAATCGCAGACAATATTATACAGCTCTAACAAAAATTAAAATGAGAAGAAAAAAAGAAGAGAAACTCACCCCTGTTTTAAGATCTACTGAAAACCAGTTTGGTACATAAACCATTTTGAACCTTTTTTTATATTCTTCTTCTAAATCAGCTTTTCCTAATTCTTCTACTTTTCGAGCCTAAAACGAAGAGACATATTTTATAACCCAATTATACATTTATATAAATTGTCAATACAACATAATTTACATCCACAAAGTTTGCCTACATATTTGACCATGAGACAGTATTACTTTACTTGGATACAGGTGAAGGTTGGCAACAGGTAGGGTGTCTTGCCATAGAAAATCTTCCTCAGTGAATTCCATCTGATCCATACAAGCATGGTAAAGTAGATGATAAAAAACATGTGCAGGCATTACTATGTGGTAAGAAGCTTGCTTCCCAAATATATGGTTCCAGGTTCAGTCTCACTGCATGTCACCCAGAGAAAGTGTCCTCTATTATAGCCTCGAGCTGACCATAGCCTGGTGAGTGGATTTGGAAGACAGAAACTGAAAGAAGCCTGCTATACATTTAACATATATATATGTGTGTGGGTCATATATTTATACATATATATATATATATATATATATATATATATATATATATATATGTGAGTCTGTTTGTCCCACTTCTACTACTTAACAACTGGTGTTAGTGTGTTTACATCCCTATAACTTAATGTACAGCAAAAGGCACCAATAGAATAAGTACCAGGCTTTGAGGTTGATTCATTCGGCTAAAATTCTTCAAGATGGTACCTTAGCATCGCTGCAGTGCCATGGCTGAAACAAGAGAGATAGGAGGGAGAGAGAGGGAATGTGTGTGTGTGTGATTACTTTAGTTGGAAATAGGTAAAAGTTAGAAACAGGAAGGGTAACTGGCCATAGAAAATATGTATGCACAAATTGCATCCAACCCGTGCAAGCATGGGAAAAAAAGTGAACTTTACAATGATGAAGATGATTTATCAGGACAATATGAAATAGTTGTTTGATCTTTTGTTTCGGTTATCAGACTATAGCCAGTACTGGTACTTGTTTCATTGGTCTCTTTTGATGCACTGCTAAGTTACAGGGGCCGCAAATACACCAACACCAGTAGTCAAGCTGTGGTGGAGGGCAAACACAAATATACATGGATGTGTATGTATGTGTGTGTGTGTACGATAGGCTTCTTTCAGTTTCTGTCAACAAAATCCACTCACAAGGTTTTGGTTGGACAGAAGCTATAGAAGACACTTGCCCAAGGTGACATGTAGTAGACTGAATAGAATGTGTTAGTTAGCTACAATAAACAATGCCTTTGTATTAAATGATCAGGTATTTATTGTTGGTGTTTATATACTTGCTCAGATTGATTAACAAGTGCATTCTGACCATGACTATCCTGTTACATTTTCAAACATAAATTACCTGAAATCACAATATCAGATACATCCTTCTGTTTTTTTTTTTTTTTTAAATCAGTAGTATTTGTGTGTGCTTGCAAATACTTGAGTGTATGTTTCCATGTCTTCTCACTGACACTATTATAACAGACAATGTAATATTTATGTCTCTTATAAACAATGCACCTTGTAGTTTGGTAGTTTTGTTGGTAATGACATGGGAAGACCAGTGCAATAGAAATATCTTATTTGAAACACAGGTAAGAGTTGGCAACAAGAAGAGCATCAAGCAACAGAACATTATTATCTCAATAAGTCTCATCCAACCCATGCCAGCATGGAGAATGCAAACATAAAAACAATGACGATGATATGTGTAGATGTGAATTGAGGGCAAACTAGCTGCCATTTCTTGCAGATCAACTGACCAGGTAGATGGTCCCACTGTCATTTGTTAGAATACCATCAGTAGATGATCTAACAAACCATCTGAAAAAGAATATTTCATGGATTTTCTCTTTTACTTGTTTCAGTCATTAGACTGTGGCCATGCTGGGGCACTGCCATGAAGAAATTGTAGTCAAACAGGTGCAGGAGTGGCTGTATGGTAAGAAGCTTGCTTCCCAACCATATAGTTCCAGGTTCAGCCCCACTGTGTGACACCTTAGGCAGGTGTCTTCTATAGCCTCAGGCAGACCAAAGCCTTATGAGTGGATCTGGTAGACAGAAATTGAAAGAAGCCTGTTGCATATATATGTATGTATTTGTGTGCTTGTAGTGGTTCTCCCATCATCACTTGACAACTGATGTTGGTGTGTTTACATCCCTGTAGCTTAGCAGTTCGGCAAAACAGACTGATAGAATAAGTACTAGGCTTACAAATGGGGGTTGATTTGTTTGACTAAAGGCAGTGCTCCAGCATGGCTGCAGTGAAATCACTGAAACAAGTAAAAGAGTAAATGAATCAACTCCAGTACTTGTTTCTTCTTTTTTTAAACATGGTACTTATTCTATCAGCGTCTTTTGCCAAACTGCTCAGTTATGGGGACATAATTCCAGCTGTCAAGTGGTGGTGGGGGACAAACATACACTGACACACACACTCATGTACAATAGGCTTCTTTCAGTTTCCATCTACCAAATCCACTCACAAAGCACTGTTTGGGCCAAAGCTATAGTAGAAGACACTTGCCGAAGGTGTATGCAGTAGGACTGAACCCAGAACTTAGAGGTTGGGAAGTACCACACAGCCATTCCTGTATAACAAAGATATATTTTAGTCTATAAAGTGTAATGATTTAAGACAGGGATCATCAAATTACGACCTGCAAGGTCAGTTCATCTGGCCCGCCACCGCACTGTACCTTTTGTGTAGGTACCTGCAATGCAAGTTCATTTGCTTCTGGTATGGCATCAGTGTTTGGAACAACTTATGTCTGTGAGCAAACATTTTTAAAAATGAAGTATGTGAAGTCAGAGCACATCGAATGAGGTTGACTGATGAACATCTGAAAGCAATTCTCTTGGTTTGATGCAGCAATTTCAAAGCAAATATTGATGATATCTTAAAAGCTAAACACCAGTTTCACAAATCTCACTCACCTTTTTTGCTGCTTAGCTTGTGAGATTTGGATGTGTGCTCACTGGGTATGATATAACTATCTTATTGCTAATGTCACCTTCTTAGATAACATTTCGGTAAATAAATATGGTGATTGTCTTTAATTTTTGCATATTCACAGGATTGTATTGAACAAAATGGTTATGCGGCCCGCACTTGTCATTCTCCTAGTTATCTGGCCCACAGTAAAGAAAGTTTGGTGATCCCTGATTTAAGATAGGACATACATTTATTACCATGGCTGTTCAGCACTGGATAAAGCATTATTTTGGACTGATAATCATTCAGAATATTTCTTGAGATTAATGACTGGGAAGTATAAAGACTTACCGTTAAAACGTCCCATAAAATAACACTATCATCTGTATCTTTGGTAATAATGTGTCGTTTATCATTTAAAACATAATACTGACGTATGCTGGCTCCACCTGATGGTAGACAAATAATAAGCAGATTAAATATACAATTCACATATTTGAAGTTGTAACAAAGACAAAATTAAAAGTGAAGTCAGAGAAATATTTCCATCTTATGCTAAAGTCAATGAATATAGTAATTCCTCTCCCACTCCATAACTTGCTGTAATGCTGATATTATTCTCCCTGGATACTTCTGTCCCCCTATCATACTCTAATTTCTCAGCTATAATAATATTTGTTTCAATACATGATTTCAGATCAAGAATCTTGCAAAACAAACACATAAATGGTAGGGCATTACGTCTATCCACTCACATGGTTTCTACAGTTAGATGCCTTTCCTAATGTTAACCATTTTACAGATGGAATGGGGGTTGGGTGGGGCTATGTGGCACCAACAAAAATAAGGTCACCAATTAACCCGCAAGACAGAGACCCCGGTAATATCAAGATAGGTGGGTTTTATGCCAGGTGATGAGAGGTTAGAGTATGAACAGAGGGGAAGAAACAGGTGTCTTACTGAAGAGGTGATACATGGTTACCTCAACTGGAAAGAAAGAGAGTGATGATGAAGAGAATGTCAATGTGTACTCTCAATTACAGGGTGGTGTATATAAGTAGTACAAAGGACTGGATAGGGTGAATGAGTGGGTAAGTTCATGAAAGTGCTAAAGTGGGGTGGGAGATAGAAAGGGAAGGGCAATGCTATGAGGAAAAATGGGTGGAGGGAAAGGGTAAAGGTAAACCCATTCACATAATTTTATCACCTTTAACCATTTAGTGTTTAAACCAGCCATATCAGGATTAGATATTATACCTGTTTTATGTTCAAACCAGCCAGATCCAGCCTCTCACACTTATTGTACAATGCCATTCTAAAAATAAACAATCACATCATCAAAATCTCAACTCTACGAGATAATACATGATTAATTAAAAACAGGGTGATTAAATAAGCATTGTATTTGATAGAGTAATCTGAATACTACAGGGATAACCCTTTAGCAATCAGATTAATCTGTCAAATGTAAAGCTTATTTATTCATATTTTCAATTAATCATGCGTTATCTTGTAGCTTTGAGATTTTGATGTGATTATTTTTACTATGACATTATCAGGTAGATAGCAGAGGCCAGATCTGGGCAGTTTGAATGATAAAGAGTTAAACTGCTTTTACATATTACAAGAAAGTATTTCATTTAATTAGTTTATCACCACAAATATCTTCTTTTTTTTTTCCTTCCTATTTTAGCAGAAGTCACTCTGATCCTGCTAATATAAACCAAGGTAAATCCTAAATTATCACATGATGCTGGTACATTATGTATCAAACCAAAACCTGACACAAAAAAGGTATTCTCAAATCTCCAATAAATACCCACTACAAGTGGGTTTTCAAAATATTCTTCCCTCTACATATAAACCAGTTCACAACATTTATGTTATGTAAACAAAAAAGTTAATACTTCAATATTATATTATAAGCTGGTGGATGCTCTGAAACAAGTGTGCCACAAGACGATGCTAGGTGGCCACAGGTTAACCTGAATATAATTTTTTTCCCTATACTTTTCGTTATATTTTTAGTTCAGGTGTGCCACTGAATTTTGCTAAGAATATAAGTATACAACAAGTGAAAAAAGGTTGCGAAGCACTGTATTAGGGTATCGTCCATTTGATTCCATAATTTTACATTACATTTTTAAGTATCAGTGATTGTCTTCAAAATATGTTATGACATGCAAATCATGGAAGTTCTGGAAGAATGCATGCAGCAGGGCCCTCTTGCGATGCTTTGATAGATTCAATTTTCAAAAGGAGAGTATTTTTTTACATTGAGCTATGTTGCAAATGACCAAAATGTTGTTCAGCTTGTACAATTGCTGATCAAAATGTCAGTCTGCCTGCAAAAGGGTTGACTTGATTTGCTACTGTTTCCATCGACTTTATAAGCAGCTAAATATTCAAGAACATTTTTAAAGGGTTACAGCTGATCTGATGAACGAACGGCCTACTTGTGAAATTAATGGCTGAGCACTCCCGACATGCATACCCTTAAAGTAGTTCTCAAAGTGATTCAGTGTGACACAAAATGTGATGAGTCTGGCCCTTTGAAATACAGGTACAACCACAACTCATTTTTATCAGTTGAGTGGACTGGATCAATGTGAAATAAAGCGTCTTGCTCAAGGACACAACACGCTGATGGGAATCAAACTTGAACTCAACACCTGACGATTGTTAGCTGAATACCTTAACCACTTAGCTATGCACCTTCACTAAAATAAATAAGAAACAATAAATCAATTATGTGACTGAACTAAAGACAAAATACACCTACCTTTGATAGTAAAATCTGGCTGCGTACACATAGGGACTGTCTTTTCATTTTCGTAATCACCTGAGCACCTTGAGTTTCGAGACTTGATTGGCTGCAACACGTAAACATTTATCATTTGACATTAAATAGATTAAAAGGAAAAAATCAAATAGCCCCATAAAGTATTCAAAATCCCATTAGCATTCTTAATATTATATTAACTTAATTCAGCTTACAAAAGGAAAGGTCTCCAGAAGACCCATACAGAGATATATGAAGTCCCCTAGAATAATTACACAGTTGTGGAAGCTGTGTACAAGGAACTAAATGTCTTCCCCAGAACAATTAGCTAATTCATTCCTTTAATATTGAGATATAAAGCAACCCCACTGGTGCTGGTGCACAAAGAAATGCACCCAATACACTCTAGAAAATGGTTAGCAAATGAGTGACATGAACTTAGTGTCAAGAGGACCATTTAGTTAGTTGAGGACATGACAGCCTCTGTAGCAAAGGTGACAAGGTGAAATGTATCCAGTACACTCTGTAGAGTGGTAGTAAACAAAGCTGAAAATGAAGCATTACAGATAGGCATGGTTCAACTAAGATGGCATGAAAGATGGATGCTATCATCATCCCCACCATTACTATGAGAATTAATAATAATTCTTTCTTTTAATAAAGGTTCAAAGCCTGAAATTTGGGTGAGGAGGTTAACTGATTTCA
Organism: Octopus sinensis; assembly: GCF_006345805.1. Lineage (NCBI taxonomy): Eukaryota > Metazoa > Mollusca > Cephalopoda > Octopoda > Octopodidae > Octopus > Octopus sinensis. Next base: position 45,790,856 of record NC_043005.1, on the reverse strand, counting down.
TCAGCCCTAGTATTTCACTGGTACTTTATTTACTGACCGGCCCCAAAAAAATGAAAGGCAAAATCAACCTTGGCGGTATGTGATTTCTGAATGTAAGGTGCTAGAAGAAATGCCACAAACCATTTGATCTGACACAGTAAAGGTTCTGCTAGTTCACTGCTTTGAATAATAATAATTCTATTATAGGCACAAGGCCTGAAATTTGCTGGCAAGGGCAAGTCAAGAAGAAAGGCAAAGTCAACCACAGCAGAATTTGAACTCAGAATGTTAAGACGGACAAAACGCCGCTAAGCATTTTGTCTGGCATGCTAAGAGTTCTGCCAACTTGCTACCTCAATAATAATAATCCTTTCTACTATAGGAACAAGGCCTGAAATTTTGAAGGGATGGGGCTAGTTGATTCCATCGACCCCAGTACTCAACTGGTACTTATTTCATCAACTCTAAAATGATGAAAGGCAAAGTCATCCTCGGCAGAATTTGAGCTCAAACAGCAAGACGCACACAATTCCACTACGCATTTTGTCCAGAGAGCCAACGATTCTGCCAGCTTACTGCCTCAATAATAATAATGATGATGATGATGATGATGATAATAACAATAACAACAATTGCACACATGAATTTTAAGACTTACCCAGTTACAAATGGAAGAATCTGTTGTTGCAACCCATAAAGATTGCTGGTTATCTGTTTGGGATAGTTCAAGCTATAGGATTAAATAGAAACAAAATAGAAATATTTTAATGCAAAGGGTTATTTTTAAAATGTAGCTAATTTATGTGAAGCTTATTTTGTACAGAATGATAGAAAAACACAGTTTCTGATGAACCACAAAAAACAAAAAAGATGATAATAATAACAAGAGCACTCAGATAGTGCAAACCTCTGCCAAGGCAACACCAAAGTCCTTTCAACGATTAGACAGAGACGATTTTTAAAACAAGAATATCTGAAATAAACTTGACTGCTCTCACAAATGAGAATACTAAAAATAAACCCAACCACTCTCAGAAATTAAGTAAAAAAATGGAAAATAATCCAGAATCCTTGTCTGGTACCAGATTGCTCCCAAAATCTAATCACTTTGTGTCAGTCACGAGGCCGAACAGCCCTGAAAGTTTCATCCTATTCCATCCAGCGGTTCTTGAGATATCTTGTCCACAGACAAACAAAAAAACACAACTGAAAACAATACATCTGCCTTCGCTAAGGCGGAGGTAATAATAATGATTTCAAATTTTGATACAAGGTCAGCAAGTTTGAAGGCAGGGGTAAGTCAATTACATCCAACTGATATTTATTTTACGAACCCCAAAAGGATGAAAGGCAAATTCAATCTCGACAGAATTTGAACTCAGAATGTAAGGATGGATGAAATGCTGCTATGCATTTTGCCTGGCGTGCTAACAATTCAGCCAGCTCACTACCTTAATAATAATAATAATAATATGCCTGACTGGCTCCAATGCCGGTGGCATGTAAAACACACCATCCGAAAATAACTGATACCAGTGCCCCCTGACTGGCTTCCATTCCGGTGACACACAAAAACACTATCTGAACTTGACTAGTGCCAGGCCCGCCTGACTGGCTCCTGTGCTGGTGGCATGTAGAAAGCACTCACTACACTCTCTGAGTGGTTGGTGTTAGGAAGAGCATCCAGCTGTAGAAACATTGCCAGATCAGATTGGAGCCTGGTGCAGCTGCTGGCTCTCCAGACCTCAGTCAAACCGTGCAACCTATGCCAGCATGGAAAACGGACGTTAAACGATGATGATCGCATTTTTTCACACAGTAGAAGAATGCTGTTTCTGTTAGTCACTTTATGTAGTTATTCATTACATTGTAAACACTGGGTGTTGTTTAGTCAAAATTCATTCTCCAAATACCAATCAAATGAAAACTTTCTAACTTTATTCTCCACCCCTCTACCTCCCGATTTCCTTCTGCACTCTTGCAAACTTACCTGCACACAATCTGTCCAATGAATCTCTCTCTCTCCCACCACAACATATCTTCCTAATACCCTTCCCCACATCAGGTGTGTTCACTCACTGCATTCCTATCTCCTCCATCTCCCACTCTCCTTTCACATCCTTGCAAACTTACCTACCCACTCATCTTATCCATTCCTGAGTACTTTGTAATTTGTGGGTATACCTGATACCTCGTCTTCAACATTTTCTCTCTCAAACTCTTTTCACAGCTGGGGCAACCATGCATCTCCTCTGCCGCAAGTCACCAGGTTCTGTCCCAGTATCATACCCTAACCTCCTCATCACTTGGCACAAAGCCACCTCCCTCAATACTCTCACCCCCACCTCACTTGAAGCGTCTTGTAAGTTACTCGGTGACTTTGCAGGTGTTAGTGGCACATAAAAAGCACTCAATACACATGAAGAGTATCTGTTTGTAGAATTCTCCTTCAAAGAAACCTTGCTCAACCCATACTAGCAGGGGAAAAAAGCAAATGTAAGAAAATTACGATGGCAAAGGAGAGGAACTCCAAGATAAACACCAACCATATTGGTTGACAAAATGACAAACTGTTTTTTCACTTGTCTTTTCTTTTTGGTGAGTCTGAATCAGAATCAAGCTAAATTGTTATATCAGCATTCTGGAGGTCAATGCATGTTAACCATAAGTTTGCAGTCATAAGAATTAAGATCAAGTGTGAAACCCATCTGCATTCATTCTCCAAACAACCATCCTTATCACTCTACTGCTGTTGCCCATCATAAGGCCATGCATAAGAGGCTGCACCAGATGTAAATATACCCAATACACTTTACTTTCACTTTCTCAGTACAGTCAGTGATGAACAATTGTTTCATCTTCTCTCATCACAATCACTATTTTGACAATTACACTCTTGCTTTCTTTGTGCACTCATCCCAGTTCTATCAACATTTTCTCTCTTGGACAAACTGTCTTGAGTAAACATATTTGTATGAGAGTCATGAGCATTCTTTGCTCTCATGGTATGCAAGGCAAAACTTCTTGTGCTGATGCCATAGTAAAATACATCTAGTGTAATCTGTAAAGTGTTTGGTGTGCAAGTCAAGAAAGCATAGGTTCAAAAGGTCCTTTTAGTCCCATCTTGTCAAGGATATGACAACCTCTCTAGTGTTGGTGCCACAGAGTAAAATGTGTCCAGAACTATCTTTTAAGTGGTTGGTGACAGGAAGAGCATCCAGTCATAGAAATCAAGCCAAAAATGAAATGCACAAGCAAGAGATGACCCTCCAACCCACCTAATAAGGGCAGTGGCTCCCAATTAAATGACTTGGATCACAGCAATCCATCTAGACCATGCTAATGTGGGAAGCAGGTGTGAATGGTGAAAGGGAAGTTTAGCTGACCCTTTAGTATTCAGATTATTCTGGCAAATGTAAACGCTTATTTATTCACATTGTCTTGAAATTACTCATGCCTTAACTCTTAGCTTTGAGATTTCGATGATGTGATTGTATAGTTTTAGAATGACATTGTTGGGCAGGTGTGAGAGGCTGGATGTGACTACCTTGAACATAAAACGGGGAATATTTGGGCCAGATATAGCCAGTTTGAATGTTAAAGGATTAAAGGTGATTTGGCCATTACACCAGGTGAAGCAAGCATAAAGAAACTTTGTGTTGTGAAAGACTTCTTTGAACATAAAACGGAGAATATTTGAGCCAGATATGGCCAATTTGAAGGTGATTTGGCTATTACATCAGGTGAAGCAAGCATAAAGAAACTTTGTTAATGGTTTATGTTGTGAAAACAACATATATTATGTCAATTTACCTTTAATACAGGAGCTTTTTCTTCACATATCAGTGTCCGATATTCAGGGTCCCTTATATCTGTAGCCCATACACGTCTGTCTCTGCCAGCAGAGTACACAACTGAAAATGATTCATTAGCCTGTGGAAAGAGAGGAGCAAATTTCAATGTTGCATGAATCAATGATTTTTATAATTAAACTTCTTATAATAAAATATTTTAAGTCTACTACTTCCAGAAATAAACAAGAGGAAAACAGGAACATCTTCATCCGAACACTAAAACATAAACCAACCTCTATTTGGTGGTTTGAACTGCTAAAAACAATGAACTTCCATTGAAATTGCACTCTACTGTCTTAGAAAGGAAGGCACACATTAGATAATGCAGTCTTACATGAGCAGTGCCCAAGACATTATGGTTAGAATATCTGTGCTCACAAGTTTGCTCATTCAGGGCTAACTACATTGTGGTTATTTATGCAGTAGTTAGTTGAACATTTGATGATAAAGTTATGGGAAAAATGTATATATATATATATCTTTGTGGTACCAGTGCCGGTGGCACACAAGAAAACCATCCGAACGTGGCCGTAGCCAGTACCGCATCGACTGGCCTCCGTGCTGTGGGACGTAACAAACACCATCCGATCGTGGCCGTTCGCCAGCCTCATCTGGCACCTGTGTCGGTGGCACATAAAAACACCATCCGAAGACCCGCAAGACTAGTCAGGCCATAACCCGTGGCCCCTACCTGGGACGTAGTCAGTCCACTGTGCATACCTTCCTTCTTGTGACACTTGTGAAGACCTGTTGAGGCAAGTGAAAATCAAATCAAAACAAATCAAAATAGATGAACATAAATGGAATTTGTATCTTTGTGGTACCAGTGCCGGTGGCACACAAGAAAATCATCCGAACGTGGCCGTAGCCAGTACCGCATAGACTGGCCTCCGTGCTTTGGGGACGTAACAAACACCATCCGATCGTGGCCGTCCGCCAGCCTCATCTGGCACCTGTGTCGGTGGCACATAAAAACACCATCCGAGCATGGCCGTCTGCCAGCCTCGTCTGGCACCTGTGTCGGTGGCACATAAAAACATCATCCGAGCGTGGCCGTTCGCCAGCCTCGTCTGGCACCTGTGTCGGTGGCACATAAAATCACCCACTACACTCTCAGAGTGGTTGGCGTTAGGAAGGGCATCCAGCTGTAGAAACACTGCCAGATCTGACTGGCCTGGTGCAGCCTTCGGGCTCCCCAGACCCCAGTTGAACCGTCCAACCCATGCTAGCATGGAAAACGGACGCTAAATGATGATGATGATGATGATGATCTTATGCTTTCTGTCTGCCAAAAGCACTCACAGGGCTTTGGTCTGTTCAAGCAAGGATATAATAGAAGACACTTGCTTAAGGTGCCACGCACTAAGAGTGATCCTGGAACCATGAGGTTCTTACCACACAGCCACACCTGAACCTATATATTTAAAAACATATTCTTCTATTAGTTTTAGTCATTTGACTGTAGCCATGCTAGAGCACCACCTTAAATGGCTTTTTAGTCGAAGAAATCGACCCCAGGATTTATTCTTTGTAAGCTTGGTATTTTTTTTATCAGTCTCTTTGGCTGAACTGCTACATTGTGGAGACGTAAACACAGCAACATCAGTTGACAAGTGATAGTAGGGGGACCAACACATACACACACACAATGGGCTTCTTTCAGTTTCCGACTACCAAATCAACTCACAAGGCTTTGGTCAGCCTGAGGCATTAGCAAAAGACGCATGCTTAAGGTGCCACAGAGTGGGACTGAACCTGAAACCATGTGGTTGGGAAGGAAGATTCTTACCACACAGCCACCAAACTTGAACTGGTTTGATTGCCGGTTACACATGGTAGAGTGCAACACCATATCCCGACACTGAACTCATAATGTACAGGTTAGTACAATCTAGAAAGTGTCTTATTATTTTTATAAGGAATTCTCACATTATTGTCAAATATGAAAACATTTGTAAATGAAAACTGAAAAAGAGGGGAAAGAAAAAAAACTAACCTGCAACGCCCACACTCCTTCATTATGGACCCGGAATGTGGCCATACACACCTGCTGCCCAATTGACCATAGCCGAATTGTACCATCAGAACTGCCAGATAAGCACTAAAATCAAACAGAATATATTACATAAAATTTCCATTAGCTTCAAAACAATAACAAAGCTTCATTACATACGTGTGTGTGTGCGTGCGCACGTGCATGCGTGTGTGTGTGCGTGCGCATGTGCATGTGTGTGTGTGTGTGTGTGTATTTTGCTGGATACGAAATAAGAAGGTCTATTTACTTAATGTTGAACTGTCACTTTCTAATGCATTTCCAAGCACAGAAGTTGAATTTTGCAGTCAAAAAAGTAGGTCAACTTCTACACCAACATAGACTTGCGTGTTGGTTTTGTATATCTACCACCAAATACCTGTTTGAAACATACATTTTTAACCCTTTTGAATTAATCATGCATTATCTTTAGCTTTGAGATTTCAATGGCATGATTGTTTATTTTTAGAATGACATTGTACGTTAGGTGTGAGTGACTGGATATGGCCAGTTTGAGCATTAATCAGGTAGTGCATTTGGGTCAGATATAGCCAGTTTAAATGCTAAAGGGTTAATGTGACCGTGTGTATATCGCTTGCGATTTTTTTTCGTCTGTCTTCCCTTCCTTGGATCTTTCCTTTTTCTATGTTTCTGATGAAGAGCTCTGCTCGAAACGTTAAATCCTCCTTCTTTCTTTCCTTTCCTGAGTGTCCAATAACACTATACTCGTTCCACGTCCTCACGTTGTTGTGTTTTCTCTTTGTGTTTTCATGTTTGGATTAACTTTATATATATATATATCATCAGCAGCATTTAACATCTGTTTTCTATGCTATCATGGATTGGACAGTGACAGGAGCTGGTAAGGTCAGGAACCACACCAAGCTTCATTGTCTGTTCTGGTTTGGTTTCTACAGCTGGATGCCCTTCCTAACACCAATCACTCCAGAGAGTATAATGGGTGTTTTTTTTTATGTGGCACCAGCACCGGTTATCAATTCTGCTGTGGTGAACAGGTCTTCTTGAGTACAGTAAGATGCCAGATATCTCAGATATATATATATATATATATATTCGCAAAAACAAAGTATTACTGAAATAAAATGTGTAAAGTATTTCAATAATATATATAATGCAAATTCTTTGACCCTTCTAATTCCATTCAGTTTCTCAAATAATCTAGAGTAAAGAAGTGGAAACCTGTACTTTCTTAAAATTTAAGTTAGCGTTATATTCCATGCTTATTAATTGTAATAAACTGCTCCAAATAGAAAGTAATTGGAAAGTAAATGTGATAAATTGAATAGAACACTTCATTTAGTAGCTTGTGTTAAATGTCTTAAAATATAGCTTCTTATCATTGCAATCTATTCCACTCACCCTCCACCAGCATCTTCATTTAGCTAAATTATGCAGCCTGGATCAAGCAAATAAAGAAAAACTATCTTTAGTTAGGAGGATGTTGATAAGTACAAAAGGATGCATGTTTACCCGAAAATGTCTAATAAGAACTCACATCAGAACAATGATGAAATACAGAGGTTTATAACAATTCTTTTAAAATATATATATATATATATATATATATCATCATTTAATATCCGCTTTCCATGCTGGCATGGGTTGGACGGTTTGACAGAGTTGGCCAGACTCCAATTGTCTGTTGAAGCATGGTTCCTATGGCTAGATGCCCTTCCTAACCCCAATCACTTAACAGAGTGTGCTGGGTGCTTTTCACGTGCCACCAGCATGAGTGCATTTCCGTAACACTGGCATGGGTGCATTTATGCAGTACTGGCACGGGTGCTTTTTATGTGGCACCAGACCCTGAACGGATAAGCTTGTGTATGTGGAAGACAGCAATTTTACTTGGCTTGACATGTTTTATCAAGTACAGCAAATCACCACATCTCTTGGTCCCTTGTTACTTCCTCTGTGAGGAGGCCCAGCATCTGAAGATCTTTTCTTACCCTTTCATCCCATGTCTTCCTGAGTCTACCCCTTCCACAAGTACCCTCCACAATCAGAGCTTGGCACTTCTTTACACAGCTGTCCTCATCCATCACGTAACGTTTGAGAATAATGGTAAAAGAGAAAAAACAACTAAGACACAAAATATTAACTAACCTGAGTACCATCTCTGTTCAGTACAATAGCTTTGACGTTATCCCCATGACCTTTCAATTTCATCATTTTCTGACACGTACGAGGATCCCACACTCTTAAAATTTTTTCTGTAGACCCAGATACAATGACTGTTCCAGGAGGATTCATCGCTAAACTGTAGATGGAATCCTTGTTACCATTAAGGCTGGAAGCTGGAAAGAAGAAAGAAGTAAAAAAACGTTACTGTTTAAGTGCATAAGCTGATACTTGACTTTATAATCAATTTGAGACACAAAAGAAAAATAGACCCATCAATAGGATGTGAATCATCCATCCATCCATCACTAACTGGGCAACTGTATTATTAATTACAGCACAGAGCATCTGCCATTCATGCTACTCAATTTAGGAACTATAAATTATTTCTATTATCCTTAACTAAATTATTTTATCTCCACAAGACTCAAACTGTGATGGCCCATACAAAGCATGCCAGCAGGAAAAAAAAATATCATCATCATCATCATAATCATGGTGGTGGTGGTGATGATGATGATGATACCAACATACTTTCTAAGGTGGTCAATCAAGAAAGTTGTAAGTAAACATAAGGTTATATAAAATAAGATTTAGGAATAAGATACTAAAATGTTTAATTAGAAGTAATTCTTCAGCTATCAAGTTTTACTCTTTGCATTAAAATATCTCAGTGCTCCGATTAATCTCACAAGACAATCTGATAAGTCGACTCAATATATAATTCTCATCTCTATAATTAATGAAGCAATTTACATGACCAACATATATTACAACAGACATGGTTATTAACAATAATTAAATGGTTGTATTCTCTGTTTGATAAGTAGCTGATTCTTCAACCAAAGACTTATTAGAAGCAAACAGTTTAATGGATTAATAAAGACACAGAAGTTCCAGGAGGAAATCAGACAAGAGATTAATTAAAGATTAAGTTTATAAGACAGCGGCTCCAACCATGTAAACAGATTTTTATTTTCTGGCGTGGGTGATCACTTTTCCAAGACAGAAGTATTACATTCAAATGTAGTTGCAAGACAAATATATCAAATACAGATGCAAATCATCATTGTCATTATCTCCATCAATATTGGTTTTGAATTTTGGTACAAAGCCAACAATTTTGGGAGAAGGATAAGTTGCTAAGATTGACCCCAGAATCCAAAAGATGAATAGCAAAGTTTATCATGGTGGAATTTGAATTCAGAACACAAAGACAGAAAAAATGCTGCAAAGTATTTTGTCCAGAGTGCTAAAGTGCTCACGATTCTGCCACCTCATCACCTTAGTTACATATTGATATAAAATTCTGGCACAAAGCCAGCAATTTTGAGGGAGGGGGCAAGTTGATTAGATCAACCCCAGTGTTTAACTGGTACTTATTTTATTGAGCCTGAAAAGACGAAAGATAAAGTCAACCTCAGAAGAACTTGAACTCATAATGTACAGACAGACAAAATGTCGTTAAGCATTTTGCCCAGTGTACTAGTGATTCTACCTGTTGGCCACCTTAATCATTGCCATCAATACTTACGAACATCATCATCCTTCTCGTTTTTACAGACAGCTTTTTCCATGCCAGCATGAATTGGTCGAGACATGTTGAGGAAATAGTTTACAATTGGATATTTTTTCTGACATCAACCCTTGTCTTTCAAGCAAGAAACTTAATTCCAAGAGCCCATATACACAGATGGGCTGCCAGACAGTTTGTCTATTGGACATGAATATCACTGCCAACTGACCTGTCAATGAGAAAGCATATACATGCATGCGCACACACACGCAGAGGCTTCCTTGAGAGATTCTATCAGCAAAATTTTACTGACAAGTCATGTATAAGCCCAAAGCTAGGACACTTGGCAAAATGTCACACTGTAGGACAAAACATGAAACTTTTGAACCACCCAGCCATACCCATTAAATGTAGATGCAAGACAGGTATCTTATGTACATATTCTTTTACTTGTTTCAGTCATTTGACAGTGGCCATGCTGGAACCCTACCTTAAAAGAAATTGACCCCAGGACCTATTCTTTGTAAGCCTAGTACTTATTCTATCAGTTTCTTTTGCTGAACTGCTAAGTTAAAGCTATGTAAACATACCAACATTGGTTGTCAAGTGATGGTGGAGGTGGGGCAAACACACACACACACACACACATATATATATATATACATCAGTTTCCATCAACCAAATCCATTCACAAGGCTTTGGTTAACTCGAGGCTATAGTAAAAGACACTTGACCCAAGGTACCACATACGGGAACTGAACCCAGAACCAAATGGTTGGAAAGCAAGCTTCTTACCACACAGCCATGCCTGTACCTATCTATGTATATATATTTATGTGTTTGTACCCCTTGGCAACACCACTTGACAACTGGTGGTGGAGTAATTACATCCCTGTAACTTAGAGGTTTAGCAAAAAAGACTGATAGAGTAAATACCAGGCTTTAAAAAAAAAGAGTAAAAAATGAACACTGGCATTAATTTATTTGACTAAATTTCTTCAAGGCAGTACCCTAGCATGGCTGCAGACTAGTGACTGAAAACAAGTAAAAAAAAAAAGGGAGGTGGATTAAAAAAAGGCTAAATCACAAGGAAATAAATATTTGTCATCAAGCAGTGGGGGGGGGGGGGGCGAGTAGTCAAATACTGACACAAAGACATACACATATTTATATGACAGGCTCACACAAAGTTTCTGTCTACCAACTATATTTAAATGTTATTGCAAAATAAATTGTATTAAATTTCAAAGCCCAGCACACAGCTGTTCTCAGTGTCATGTAGAAATATATGTGTGTGTGGTCTAAAGCACCAAAGTAATATTGTACAACAGGAGTAAAGTTGGCACTTGAACCACTTAACTAACACCAGTCTATGGAGTCAATGCTATAAACAGTCATTATGTAGCTTTTACAGAAACCCCGAGAAATATATCACAGGCAGCTATATCATTATTTAATGACTTTTTAACAGTCATTGCAGCTACTACTACTACTGGTGGTGGTGGTAGTAGTAGTAAGCCGAGCTAACAAAACTGCAATTAGAAGATACAGGTGCAGTTTACAAACAGATCAACTTATGCAGCTGACAAACAGAACAGAAATAAACAGAAGGAACTGAGTGAGAAATAGTCATGAATATCTTTGTAAGGTGGAGCCAGGGTGTTACTCGGTGAGCAGAGTACCAGATCACGTACTTGATAATAAATATAGAATAATTTGGGTGTTTATAATTCTGAGAGTTTGACAGCTACTTAAATCAGAGCTAATTGTTGCAGCTCACCAACACTGTGGGTCAATTATGATCTTTATTTTGAATGGCTTAGCCAGAGAAGAGACTGCAGCATGCATGACGTTTTTCATAGCTTCCAAGACAGTTAGCTACTTCCTGATTTTGCAAATTACTTTGTGATTTTGTGTGGCTTATGTAGCCACAGGATTTTTGACAGGTAATCTCTGTCACAAAGACTAAATTTCCAACTATTAATCTCTTCTGGTGCATCAATGATACCTCCTTTTCTCAGAGTATATTTTAACTGTGCATGCTGCTTTTTGGTTAGCTCAAACCTAGCAATACCTTCCTCTGCCAGAAACCTAGATGACTAAATCATTCATCAATACAATCCTTGCATTGTTTCTTTGGTTTATGCTGTAGTCATTTTCCAAATTGTAACTATGAGTAGCCCATGTCTTAGAAGCATACAAAAGTGTTGTCAGTATGCAAACTTGTAAATGTTGATTTTTGTGCGAGCTGTAATACCACAATCCACAACACCCTTTCACAAGTTTGCTAAATGATGTACTCACTTTCTCAACTCATCATCATTTAAGATCCATTTCCATGCTGGCATGGGTTGGGCGGTTTGGCAGAAGCTGAGCAGCTGAAGTGCTGTTCAGGTTCCATGTCTGATTTGGCATGGTTTCTACAGTTGGATGCCCTTCTAATGCCAACCACTTTAGAGAGTGTATTGGGCGCTTTTACACAGCACCGACATGGGTGTTTTTTTACAAGGCACCAGCACCGACAAGTCCACGAGATTAGGGATGCTCAGCTGGAAAGAGTTGCAGGGGGTGAGCTTGTATGTAAGGGTAACCAAACTTTTACTTAGCTTGACATGCACAGCAAAGTGCCAGGAGTCTTGGTCCCCCGTCATTCCCTCTGCTCTCCTCTCAATATAATTTCAAAATCCAGGCTACATTCATTCGATAGGTATGGATATGTATCCACCACTCCTAATCATGTGCTGAATAGTGTTCCCCAGGTATCAGTGTGAACATCACCTTGGTCTTTCCTATAATTAGACTGTAGTAGCAATACTTCTACTTTGTTTGAATCCATCTTGATGTTGGTTATTAGCTGATTATTAGAATTGTAAATCTTTATCCTAAACACAAAGTTCAAAACTTCAGACAACTGTTGTAACTGTGTATTAATATACAGCAATGTTACTGGAATGTGACACCATAAAACTGCATTTAGCATTGAACTTTAAATACTTCCAACTGTATGTAAGCCATGTAAGACACATGATATCACACTGACATAATGATATCACAGACAGAGTAGATGAATATAGCAGACAGATAATACCAGGTACCTTCACAAATTAATAATAGAATACTATAAATATAGTACTTACTTGTGACAGTATTATTGGATGCAGTAAGAGCCGTCAGTGTATTGACGTCCCATAGGAAAATAGCCCGATCAAAACCAGCTGAAGCTACTTGTTCACGGTCTTTTGCATAAGCCAAGGCCTTCACATAATCCTATAAAACAATACCAAAAGATATTAAACAAAAATGTAAAATAAAAATTATTGATGAGAAAATTGGCTACATTTACGTTGATGTTTTGAAATTCATAGAATACTGGTACTATCAATATTGAAGAGCAAATAATGGTAAAGGGCCAGTAGATTTTGAAGGGAGGGGGAAGTCAATTAGATCGACTCCAGTACTTAACTGGTACTTATTTTATCAAGCCTGAAAGAATGAACAGCAATGAATGGCAGAATTTGAACTCATAACATGAAGACAGATGAAATTATGCTAAGCATTTCACCAGGCATGCTAATGATTCCGCCAGCTCACCACTTTAGAAGGGAAAAAAAATACTGATGACCAAACTGACTACGTTATATCAATGTTTTGAAAATTCATAGAATATTGCCAGTATCAACATTGAAGAGTAAAATAATAAACACAAATATTTCATATATATATATATATATATATATATATTACACGTGTTCATCACCTCCCTCCTCTCCAATTAGGGTAGTCATGTATCTCGTCTACTGCAAGACACATATTTCTGTTCCACTATCATACTCTAACCTCTCATCACCTGGCACAAAGCCACTTCCTTTTCAAGACTACTCTTCACTGAGATGCCTTGTAAGTTATTTGGTGACCTCATTTGTGGCATAAAAAGCACCCATCACATTCTGTAAAGTGAGTAGAGCATGGCACAGTCTTCTGGCTTTCCAGCTCCTGTCAAGCTGTCCAACCCATGCCAGCATGGAAGACAGACATCAAATGATGACATAACAAATCGTTTTAAATATAACTAACCAAGGTAACAGACAGTGAGTATTGAGGACACAATGGCTGATATCCCCACCATCAACCAATGTATATGGCCAACACACTTAAACTGTAATATTAAATTTCAGTTCTAATATGATTTAACGTTTTAACTTTCAGATCATTTTATCAAATGTAGTTCTTATTCATTCACATTGTTTTAAATTAATCATGCATTACCTTGTAGATTCAAGATTTCGATGAGGTGGCTGTGTATTTTTAGAATAATGTTTTAGGGTAGGTATAAGAGGCTGGCACTGGCTGGTTTGAATATAAAACAAGTAGAGTATCTCGGCCAGATATAGCCGGTTTAAATGCTAAAGGGTTAAAGGAACTTTCTGAGAAGTTGCACATGTCCTCAATGTTACACCAGGGTTTCCAACAGTCCTACACAGCCTTGTCACTGAATATAGTCAGTGTTCTCCTTCAGCCTGCAAAGATGACTAGTGAGCAACAAGTGATCGATCTTATTTTAAACAAATTAAATTCATAATGAACAGACTTTCACCACAGATTGGATATCTACTTCGGCTATAAAACATTTTATGATGATACTAGTTCTCATATTTTCTTCCATTTCTCATAATTATATACAACGGAGGAAGTCTGGATAGTTAAAATTTCTTAATGAGAGAAAGAGAGATACCAGAAGGAGAGAGACAGTCAAAGAGAAGGAAAAAGAGAAAGAAAAAGAAAACAGAGAGGATAGGGGGAGGGGAAGGGAGAAAGAGGAGAGAGGGGAGAGAGAGGGGGGGTCTTTAAGAAATTTTGAATCATCTAGTTTTTGCAGAACTGTTCAAAACTTCTCTAATGTACATGAAGTAAAATAAAGAGTGAAATGTACTTCAGCTACAGGCATTTCATTTGACCCGTAAGAAATAGCAAACTATTTCTCTTTAACTACACCTTTACCATCTCAAAAATGGACATAGTTTTTGGTGAAGATGTGTGGCCTAGTGGGAAGGGACATTGCACTCACAATCTTAAAATCACAGTTTCGATTCCCAGAACAGACAACGTATTATATTCTCAAGAAAAACACCTTATTCCATGTGTGTTCCAGTTCACTCAACTGTAAATTAGTTTTAGTAAAAGCTGGGGAATTAACTATGCAACTGTCTGGCATCCTGTTTAGGTGGGGGAGTATTGAAATCTCAGTCACTTACACGTTGTGAAAAATTGAGTTAAAGCTCTGGCTATATGAGGAGTCAGGTTTCTTGGCAGATCTAAGATAGTGTTATTCAAAGTACACTAAGCATGATTAAAAGTCAGGATAATCACAACTAGAATGATTTTCATTGTAGGTCTGCTTAATCAAAGCTGATGGAGTAAACACTTTAGCATTCAGATGACTCTGTCAAATGTAATGCTTATTCACAATGTTTTGAATTAATCATGCATTATCTTATAGTTCTAATATTCCAATGATATGATTGTCTATTTTTAGAATGGCATTGTAGGGTAGATGTGAAAAGCCAGAGCTTTTGAACATGAGACAGGAAGAATATTTTAGGCCAGATATGTCCAGTTTAAATATTAAAGGGTTAAACAACACAATACCATCCAATCAACAGTGACGTGTGCTGGAGCATGCAATAATTGTAATAAAATTGACGCCATGGTAATTAGTATCTGACTGCTAATTACTAACCACGTATTTCAAATCTGGCTAGATTAAAAACAAATCGTTAAGGAAATGGCAATTTAATGTCCAATAATTACCTTATGCGTTCGTAATGTAGACATACAAAATCCCTTGTAGGCATTCCACACTTTCACCGTTGTATCACTGGATGCAGATATCACTGTCAAGAAATGAGATTTACAGTTACCACAATAGATATACGTTGAAAGAATTTCTCGCTTAATTTATCACTTATATTCTCAACAGATTAGAATTTACCCCTTTAGCATTCAGATTATTCTGTCTAATGTAATGCTCATTTGTTCACAGTTTAGAATTAATCAAACATTATCTCAATAGCTTCAAGGATTTGTGGATGTATTTGTTTCTTCTTAGGGTCAGTGTGAGAGGCTGAATCTGATCAGTTTGGACATAAAACAGGTAGATTATTTGGGTCAGAAACAGCTGGTTTAACCTTTTAGCATTCAGATTTCTCTGTCAGACGTAATGTATATTTATTCACATTGATTTGATTTAATCATGCATAACCTTGTAGCTCTGAGAATTCAATGACAATTGCTTATTTTTAGAATAATATTGTAGGGTAAGTGTGAGAGGTTGGATCTGGCCAGTTTAAAAATGAAACAGGTAGATTATCTGGGCCAGGAACAGCTACTTTAGATGCTAAAGGGTTAAAAGATTTATACACAAAATTTTAAAAACACAGTACCCTAATCCACTACTAACAATATAGCTGGAGAAGTTTACTGTCAATACAACATCACAAATTCTCTCTTCAGTAGAAATTAACTGATTACAACAAATATGGTTGATTTTTTATCATTTTATTCATTTACAAGTTTTAGTCATTGGACTGCAGGCATGCTGGGATACAACCTTAAGGAATGGACCTGAGTAGTTTTTTTTTTTTTTTTAAAGCCTGGTACTTACTTTATTGGTCTCTTATGCTGAACTGCTAATTTACAGGGACATACACACACCAACACCAGTAGTCAAGCAGTGATGGGGTACAGACACAGACACACAAAAACACATATACATATATGATGGGCTTCTTTCAATTTCCATCAACTGAATCCACTCGCAAAGCTTTGATCAACCTGAGGCTAAAGTAGAAGAGATTTGACCAAGGTGCCACATGGTGGGACTGAACCTGGGACCAAAGTGGTTGGAAAGCAAACTTCTTACCACACACCCACTCCTACACCCAAAGAATAGACACAGGCACTGTGAAGTATGACACATAACCAATGTTTGGGCTCAGAAGGTCCCACACTCCACTCCTATATCCAGCGCAGTATGATGTGGGAGCATCAAACCATAGGATAGGCAAGTGCACAGAATATGAGCTACATAATAGTATTAATAAAATACAGGAAACGTCATGTATGTTTTAGACTGTATAGAATCTGGACACCAATACTTTTTGTCACCTATTAAGACATGCTGTGATACAATTTACCTGGTCTAAAACCAGGATACATACAGATGGAAAATAAATAAATCTAAGTGTTGTAGTTTGCTTGAAGCATTGTAGTACAAAAGTAAGAAAACAGAAGGGAAATAAAGAAAGCTTCTAACAATGCTGAAAGTTTTACAAAAACCTTTATATTTCAGGTGCAAAGGCCCGTCTTCAGAAGGAAGCAGTCCAAGAAATGTGTAGTTATACTAATTTTGTTACTTTATTTTAAACTGCTCAGCATTAATACAAGCAACTCTCCAAAGGTTGGAGAGTTGCTTGCACAAAACGGCTAGAGAGTTGCTGCTGCTAACCCAAATGCCAAGTAGTTTAAAATAAAACAAAGAAATCGGTGTAAATACACATTTTTTGGACTGTTTCCTTGTGAAGATAAAGGTTTTTGTAAAACTTTCTGCATTGTTAGAAGCTTTCTTTATTTCCCTTTTCCTTTTATAAATAAATATATATGAACAGAAGAAACTCACATGTTCTGCCACCACAGCAAAGAACAACATCGTTTACCCAATCTGTGTGGTGTTCCATTGATTGGATATAGGGATCCTAACAGGAAGACAAAACACATACGCCTTATAATTAGTATACAAAGGTACATGCAAATCATCATCATCATTATCGTATTCATTTGCATTTTTAAAGACAAATTAAATTCAATCATTTTATGAAGCATTCAAAATATTAAAAAGGTTATGTTCACAAACAGGATTTACCAATTTATATAATTAAGTACAAAATCAGATTTAATGAAGTAAATTTCTAAATGTTCCTATGAACAACAACCAGATACCTCTGTTATCAAAGCTACAAACAACCTGCAGGTATAAAGATGTGGGTTCAAGTCACATGGGTGGCCTTTGACATTTTCATCCAAAAAGGCTTTTCAACCCAATATTTATATGCTGTTCTTAATAGCATTATTCAAGATCCACTCTTCCAAAAAAAATTTCACATTTTCTTGAAAGCTTATAAATTCTTATAGCATCAGCAACATACATTTTTGCTGATAAGACTATAGTTTCAAAAATGGAGAGAGAAACTCAACAGATTGTTTTGGTCCATTTGTCACAGCCTCCTTCTTCTTCAAAATGATTGCCCCTGAGATTCTCTTTCAGCTTGAGGAGCAACCAAAAGTCACAGGGAGCAAGGTCTGGACTGCTAAGAGGGTGAAGATTAGTTTTGATGCCTAACTTCGTTAATCTCTTGGTTACCAGAATGCTTGTGACTGAGCACCTTGGAAACAAGCTTTGCACAAATTTTGCACATGTTTAGATCTTCATGAATAATTCTGTGTACAGCTGCTGCAACTCCAAACTGTATGATCACTGTCTTTATAGACACAACAATCTTCATCCCGAAAATTGTGAATTTTCTCAATCAGTTTTGATGTTGCGATGTCCCTTTCCCACCAAAACCTCTCATCGTCTCTCATTTATCTGCTGTTCATATCCTCTTGTGCCAGCAAAAATGTTAATCCATAAACATTCCGAAGCATATCTTAAGTTTCTATAGTGTTTTTGCCCAGTTTAACACAAAGCTCTATTGTAAAGCAAGTTTCCATATGCCTGAACAGCATTCTGCAAGCTAGTCAGCTGTGGAAAGCAGTGTTTAGCGGGGTGTGTTCAAAGTGCTGTTATAGCCATCTCCTTAAATCTAGAATAACAAAAATTGGCAGGTCAGCTTATTAAGTGTATAGTAATGATATACTAAAATTAGTCTTTTCTATTATAGGCACAAGACCTGAAATTTTGGGGAGCAGAGCTAGTTGATTACATCGACTCCAGTGATTGGCTGGTACTTATTTCATCAACTTTGAAAAGATGAAAGGCAAATCTAAGACTAATAACTTCCTCTCCTAAAAAAAGTCTCAAGACCTCTGGAATGCACCTGCTGTGTATATGTGTATGTGTGTATATATGTATGTGTGTGTGTGTGTGTATATATATATATATATAAAACAAGCAAAGTAGCTAGTTAGAAAATCTCTGTAAGAGATGAAAGTAGTAACTATATTGAGAAGTAATATTGTTGCCCCTTCAACATGGCTGTTCCATATGAACCGACATTATTACCATTTTTAACCACAAGAGGACACCTCCTCTAGCTGGTTATCGATGCAATCTGCTCTCAATATATATATTTCAAGCAGTATATATATTACACATACATACATGTGCCACTAACTTGCCCATCATCATTCAGATCCACTCAGGTATCTTTTTATATAGCTACTCAACTTACAAAAGGCAACAATAAAAATCTGCCTAATCAAATACTTCTTTAAACGAAAACCTTTTTTAATACAGAACCACAGATTTTAAGTGTTAAATTAACATAGCTATAAAGATGGCATGTCTTCCAGTAGAAACACCAGGACTATTTCTGTACTATATGTTCACTTTAGTAAAGCTGATAAAGATCACCTAACAAACCAATTATCAACAAAAACCATTAGCATACAATACAAAGATATTCACAAAAGCACCCACTACCTTAGTTCATCTTGCTGCAAAGAGTTAACCGCAAACCTCACAAAAATCCCCATTATAAAATCTGAAGGACCTGTATATGGTGATGTAGTCCTGCTTTGAATGATGGAAAAATTGAGCTGGATTTTTACAAGTGGAATTTCTTTGTAAATCATAAATCAGCTAGATCTAGATTGACCTGAGGCTAAACAATACCAAACTATCCTTAATACACAAGAGATTTCAATAAGGCAGCATTATAAACACCAGTCTTAACCATTTTGTCGTTATCTTTACTTTGAATCAGGCTGGGGCACCATTTTCAAGAATTTTTAGTTGAATGAATCAACCCCAATTTTTCTATTTTAAAGCCTGGTACTTATTCTATCAATCTCTTTTGTTAAACTGCTAAGTTACAGGGATGTAAACACAACCAAAACCAGCTGTCAAGCAGTGGTGGGAGACAGACAGACATAGACATACACATATATATGACAGACTTCATTCAGTTTCTTATTTCTTTATTGCCCACAAGGGGTCAAACATAGAGGGGACAAACAAGGACAAAGGGATTAAGTCGATTACATTGACTCCAGTGCATAACTGGTACATAATTTATCGACCCCGAAAGGCTGAAAGGCAAAGTCAACCTCGGCGGAATTTGAACTCAGAACGTAACGGCAGATGAAATACTGCTAAGCATTTCACCTGGCGTGCTAACATTTCTGCCAGCTCGGCTTCTTTCAGTTTCTATCTACCAAATCCACTCACAAAGGTTTGATTGGCCCAAAACAGTAGAAGACACTTGCCTACGGTGCCACATAGGATCCAGAACCATGTTGTTAGGAAGCAAGCTTTTTATCATACAGCCACACTTGCACTATGCTGTGGTCCAATTTTAAAAATAATCAAGAATTTGAAGGAATCACATAATATATATCATTGTTCTTTAATGTAATGTTTGTAACTTAAAAGATTCTTACACAAAATTATGATAGAAGTTTTCATTTAAATAGGAACAAGTTAACCCTTAAGAGACAGAGCCTCATTTGGAGTTTCAGAGCTAAGAAGACGGAGCCCTTTTCACAAGCCCTATAGTGGGCGTACACTTATTTTTCAAAAAAAAAAATTATAAAAAAATTAAGTAATTACTTTACATATACACAACTATATATCTTTGTGTAGGAAATTAAATGAACTAATACAATCTTCTTTGTCATTCGACTTTTTGGCTGACAGATTGGCCCTGTTGTCTCCTAAAGGTTAAAGGAAGTTGAGGTAATCTCTAACAAGGTTGGTATCAAATAGGGCAAGACAAAATTGAAATTAAAGTGTAAGTATACATATTCATGAAGCTAAAAGTGTTTTATCATGCATAATATCATGTAGTACACAAGCAACAAAACTAAAAGCCCCACAAGATTCCACCTCAAAATAACAGTGTCACTTATGTATTACATGACATGAAAGTATAGTGGAAAATATGATATACAGTAGAAAAAGTAAGCAGTGTGTACTTATACATTATACTGAATGTGAAACAGACAGTGAAGGTACATTTCTTTTGAAAATTGAGCATAAATCTTAAAATATTAAACTGCACATGAGCAGTTGTATGCTTAGTATTATGAAACTTCAGTAGTCTACTGTTGACTCAAAAAACAGATTTGTTAGCTAAGATCAGTCAGTTGCCTGATTGCTGATCTGTCTAATGTTCACCAATGTCAACTTAAATGGCTTGGCCATATATCAAACACTGGAGATCTCTTACTTACCATGTTTTAATAAGTAACATAAATAAATGCAACCTTAAATTCTCTTAAAGTGGGGTTGCATATATATTTCACATTGCATTCTTAGCAATTTATGAACTGAATTCAGGATCTTACAGATCATATGTAAAAGACATAACCATGCTAATTTCTCGAATGTAGTTTCTGGGTTAAAGGAAATAGATATTGCATTGTGTGTGCATGTGTGTGTGTGTGTGTATATATATATATATATATATAAAAGTAACAAACTGAGGAAAAGAAATCCTTCAACGGGGTGTGTTAAACATCCAATTCACTGATACGTCAGTTGGATACCATATAAATATTAGTATAATTCAATTATAAAGATAAATTAAAATAGAGATATTCTATTGACAATGCAATAATATATTTATATTACAATATGGCATTAAATACTATGGATATAATATATAAAATAACATAATATTATATAAATAATTATAAAAACCGTAAAAGGCCAACAAATTGTTTCAAATTATATATATTTTTTTCTGATATACATAATCACAGTTCCATCTATAATGGAACTATGATTATATATATCAGAAAAAATATAAGTCGAAACAATTTGTTGGCCTTTTACGATTTTTATGACTATTTATATAATATTATGTTATGTTATATATTATATCCATAGTATTTAATGTAATATTGTAATATAAATAAATTATTGGATTGTCAATAGAATATCTCTATTTTAATTTTCATATATATATATATAGAACAGTCTTTCTATTCCCCTCTGACCAAGGACAAGAAAATGCACCAGTACTATGTAAAGCAGTTGGCATTAGGAAGAGCATCCAGCCATAGAAACCAAACCATAGATATGTAGAAGCCCCTAGTCTTTGGGAGCTATAGCTCTCAGTCAGAGGCAACTCAAAACTATGACAAC
This sequence comes from Octopus sinensis, assembly GCF_006345805.1. Lineage (NCBI taxonomy): Eukaryota > Metazoa > Mollusca > Cephalopoda > Octopoda > Octopodidae > Octopus > Octopus sinensis. Next base: position 45,768,969 of record NC_043005.1, on the reverse strand, counting down.
CAATCCATCTCATAACAGCACAGAAAGTAGATAGATGATGAGGAGAAAAGATTTATTTTTAAATATGGCTAAACAATAAGCAACCAACTAATACTATTATACAACTTGACTCGTAAAGAAACTAACAAAAACTTGGTGAAAATAGTCAAACCTCTCAAATCAGTTTCTGGTGCCGGTTACTTTCATTCAAAAGCATTCTGGTAGCTATCGTCTTTACTTCACCGATCTATCAATCCATTCATCCCTCCTTTCCAACAGTCAACAAAGCATCTGACCTTTATAGCCAACAACCACATTACTCATTAACCTTTAAGACAAATTTAGACAGTTTTTATTTACAAATCTCTACCACATACCATTCTAATTATAATAATTGCTATTCTTTTCAATTCATTCCCCTGTTATCTACAAAAATAAATAAATGCTCCACAACATCATATAAAATTACAAGAAATTATAATTAGGAAACTAACTTGTACAGATGCATAGTCTGGTGGTTAGGGTGTTAGACTCACTACCATGTGGTGGGGGATTCAATTCCTAAACCAGACAACATAGTGTGTTTGGTCAAAGTACATTACTCCTGTTCACTCAGATGGAAATGAGTTGCATTAGATGCAGAGTGGTGCCTTGTGGACTACAAGCTCAAAAGCTTGCGAATGCAAAATGTCAAAAGCCTTTGCTGGATATGGCGTACTGTATGATGGGTGATGAAGTAAGTCTTACAGCATACACACATACATACACCAAGAACATTGCATGTATGAACAGGTAAAACTGGCACTCAGTCAGTTACGATGATGAGTGTTCCAGCTGACCTGATCAATGTAGGACATCCTGTTTGTGAAATTGAACACTCCGCAGTCATGTGTACTCTTAACACAGTTGTCAGGGAGATTCAGTGTGACACAAAATACAACAGAGCGGGCCCTTTGAAATACAGGTACTACTCATTTGTGCCTAATGAGTGAACTAGAGCAATGTGAAATAAAGTGTCATGCTAAGGACAAAACACACTGCCAGGAATTGATCTCTCACCACCTTACAATCATGAGGCAAATACCCCAACTATTTAGCCACATGTCTTCACAGCTACAACACCAACTTTCTGGACAATATAGATGTTCTGAAACCTCTTATAATGAACACTAATACAAGAGCAGAAACTTCAAATTCCTGCAGTGACTAGACTAATTAACTGGCACTGTGCTCAAACAAGTATCTTACATAGTACTGCCTTAATAAACTAGTATTGTTTATACTAATACACAGGTACCTATATAACAATATAATTTATAGTAAATTTAATATTTGCTCAATTTAGAATGTGACCACCACTGATTCGGAATGGTTATGTAAACAATGTTATATTAAGTTCTGTCTCATACAAAAACCTATGAGCACACATTTATAACATGTAAAAAGACTGGTGCTGATGCCACTTAAAAGCATCTGCGATGATACCACATGAAATGCACCCAGTGCACTCAGTGGCATGGTTGGTGTTAGGAAGGGCATCCAGCCATAGAAACTAAGCTGAAACAGACTATGGAACCTGTTGCAGTCCCTGCCCTTACAGGTTCCTGTCAAGCTGTCCAACCCATGCTAGCATGGAAAATAGACATTAAATGATGATGATGATGACAATGTTCCCAAAAGATTTTTAACTGGTGACATAACAACCCCATGTTTCTACAGTTATCTCCATAACAAACCTAGCTTTAGCCGTATAACCATACATATACAGTTTAGAATCTTGTATTTATTTACAAGGCTAGATTATCAATAGTATCAAACACAGTTAGCACTGTCTTACTTCTTCTCTGCAACAATACGCTGCCAACAAAGAGCAAACAGAAAGAACAAAAGTAATAATTAATCTCAATGTGAATAAATCAGTGATATAACATTTGAACACAATAAAACAAAATAAACTACTAGAGCACAAACACTACATTAAAGGAATCATCATTTTGTAAAGAGATGTTTCTATTTGTTGTTTCTTGTATAACCATGCAAAGACAGTGACAATGGATATAAAAATGACAAAGGTGGTGAGCTGGCAGAATTGTTAGCATGCCGAACGAAATGCTTAGCAGTATTTCATCTGCCGTTACGTTCTGAGTTCAAATTCCGCTGAGGTCAACTTTGCCTTTCATCCTTTCGGGGTCAATTAAATAAGTACCTGTTATGCACTGGGGTCGATGTAATTGACTTAATCCCTTTGACTCTCTTTGTTTGTCCCCACCCATGTTTAGCCCCCTGGGGCAATAAAGAAATATATAAAAATGACAAAGGATCCTCTATGAAGGCAGCTGACTTGTTAGAAATAGTAGCTAGCTAAATTTACCTCAAATCACACCTATTATCATAAAAAATGGGAAAGAAACATCAGATAGCACAGTCCTGGATACAATGCTTGAAAATAACATGGGGTGGTCATAGCTGGAACATCATTGATTATAGGCCTGCTCAACCATAAGTAATACAGGGCTACTGTCATGACGACAATAACCACAATGACCACCACCACTGTCATAATGACAATGACCACCACCACCACCACCATAACGACACACAACCAGCCAAGGGAACCTCAGAATATCCTGACTGAAATCATTAATCCTATCAATGTAAGTAATTAAGTTGGAAGATGTTAAATGTTCCCACAGCAATGATGCTGTGTGGTTACAGTCATTGATAATTGTGACATAATCAATGACTGTATCTGATTTGTTTAACTTGTTCTGAGTAGTTATTTTTAGGTATATTGCCACAATAAACTAAAGAAATTTTAATATTAATAAATTTATACATTTAATATCATTTGCTCACTGAATGCAACCTACATTCAAAATGCCCTACAAACCTACACAATCCACTAAGGAACCTCTATCCTTTCAGTCTGTTGGCTCTCAAGAACTTTCAGCTGTATGTCATTATCAGGTAAAGTGATGAAAGAATTCAGTAAAGTTAATGAATATTTTTCAACTTTAAGATAATTTACTTATTCTATCAGTGTCTTTTACTGAACTGCTAAGTTGTGGAGGATGTAAATACAGCAACACTAGTTGTCAAGCAGTGGTATGGGACAAACACAGACACAAAGACATATGCACATAGATATATACAATGGGCTTCTTTTCAGTTTCTGTCTACCAAATCCACTCACAAAGCTTTGGTTGGCCTGAGGCTATAGCAGAAGACACCTGCCTAAGGTGCCATTTAGTGGGACTGAACCTGGAACCATGTGGTTGGGAAGAAAACTTCTTACCACACAGACACACCTGTGCCTAGGTCGGTCAGATTAAATAAATTTATCTAAACTCCTTTGAAGTCCAGCAATCTCCTGTCTTCAAATCAACACTGATTAATTACACTTACTGGGACTCAGTGATGGCTGTGTGGGTAAGAATCTCACTCTGCAACCACGGGGCTCTGGCTGACCAATGACTTGTGAAACTGTACAGAAACCTGTTGGTGGAAACTGTACAGATACCCATTGTGCATGTGTATATGAGTGTGTGTGCATTTATCTCACATTTTCACATTAAAATACTTGGGCGATGGCGATGTTTGTTTATGTCCTGCACAAGCAATTTGGCCCACAGCTCTGCAGTTGATGTACAAAGACTAGTGGATTAATCCCTTAGCATTCAGATTACAGTCAAATGTGTCATCATCCGCATCAGCATTTAACGCTCATTTTCACCGCTGGCATGGGTGAGACAGTTTAACAGGAGCTGACCAGCCGAAGGGCTGTTCAGGATCTGTGTCTGTTTTGGCATGGTTTCTACAGCTGGATGCTCTTCCTAACACCAACCACTTTACAGAGTAATAGTTATTCATGTTGTTTTGAATTAATCTTGTACTATCTTGTAGCTTCAAAATTTCAATGATGCGATTGCATATTTTTAGACTGACATTGTAAGGTAGATGTAAGAGGCCAAAAGATGAGTTTGAACATAAAACAAATAGAATATTTGGGCTAGTTTAAATGCTAACAGGTTGAAGTATTTCACTTGAAAATAAGTAAACATTGGCTTCAAGAAGGGCATCTAGCTACAGAATACTGCCTCAAAAAATATTGTCCAATCAATACCAACATGATAAAAGTAGACTTTAAAAAATGATGATGATGATGACAATGACACCAATAATGACAAAGTAAAGAAACTTTTTGGATACATCTGTTAATTCATTACTGAATATGAATGGAATATATTTGCTAGATGTCATTCATGGAATTAGAAAACAACAAATAAGAGTGCATTGCTAGGTTACCAGAAATGTCACTACACTTCTCTAACTATTATAGTCAACATAGCAGAAAATTTGTTCTCTTTTCACTTAACAAAAACACACACACACAAAAATGAAAATGTCATCCGTATGGCTTTCAGCTCACTTTTCCGGTCCTAAGAGTTCTTTCAATTGATTCCAGCACTGCTAACCAAATTATCTATTTAAACAAGTTATCTCTGAGACATTCTTCTAAATGCAGTCTCCTAAATTGTATGGCTAAAGCAAATATCTTCCATTCCAACACTTCTCTTCACCCAAAATCAGTTGACTGTGTGACATGAGAACAAGTGCTTAATACAACAAACATGAACTTGGCACTTACATTTTATTCGCCAATCTCAAATAACAGCTAAAAAGTCTACTAGTGGAGGCACTCCTGTCCCCACCCTACCCCTAAAAAAAATTACGATAAACTGTGTTTACATCCTAACACTCTACTGAACTATTCTCCACAATTCATGATAGTCAATGTCTCTTGTGGCATGCGTTCTTTATGCGTAATGTTACAGCTAAAGGTCAAGATTTTAATCAAATAAATGTAGCATGTACACCAACCAAACTCAGTGAACTAGCTTGTTCACAGTCTACACTGTATCGTCTACTAAAAGAGCTACTCTAGCAATTGGTATTTCGGTTGTACTTTTCCTGACACAAATTTAGAACATTTCATTGAAGTCATACACCACAATGTGTTTTTACAGCTGCATTACTAAAAATAACCTAAACACTTAGAAAAGACCAACTTTGCTAAAGTTTCTAGGTTTTTTTCGTTGTTTAATGCCAACTCTGACTAAAAAAAAAGCCTACAATTGATCAAAAGTGTTTCACTCCTGACCATCCTATCTTTTAAATTTATTTTATTCATTTTTCTTTCCCACAAATAGTATATCTATAACTATATTATTGAATGAATTCTTTCTTTTTAAGAAAGCATGATGCAATTATTTGAGGAGGATTTGGTTATTATTTCCAGTAGTTGGAGCAACCACATAGAAGCTTCTCTTACTGACTTATTCTTAGTTAATATATAATATATATATATATATATATATATTTATAGTTGTGGTGCACCTGACCATTGTATACAATAATTTCATTATTATTATTATTTATATATACACACACATAAAAAAAAAACATTTCATGCTATTTTAACTGTTTTTCTAGCCTACAACAGTTCAACACCTTTATTACCGTATTTCTGCTGAAATAAATTGTCTTTATTTCAATTAATTTTGAGAATATTGGAAAATTCAGTAAAATTTTTGTTGTTATTGAGCTGGTGTTTAGAACATAAATTAACATGAAATTTTGAAGGAAGGTTTTAATTAGATCACTTTATCACTTTAAAACAGGAAGCTTGTATTGTAGAACTGGAGACAATAGCAGGTGGGTTGAACAGATCTGTTTTGTGACACATAACATTTTATCCATGACAGTTACCAATTAAGTCTATATTGCAATCACCTCTACTTTCTCATTCCCCATACCAATCTTGTTTTACCATCAACCACATTGCCAAAACATTAAATCTACTTGCAAATTCTACAAAGGGGAAAAATATGTGACAATGGACAGTCAAGTGCTTAAGAAGTTACTCCATCAACTGTTCAGATTTTACTTTTTCATAGCTCTGAGATACTTAGAATGGAACAGCTCCTGGGACCATGGATGGAAGCAAAATAAAAAATACAGTTATATGAAATATGATAACATTTATCTCACCTTGTTTGAATTTGCTCTTGTATTCCATATTCGGATGATGGAATCACGCCCAGCTGAGTACAGTCGGTTAAGGACGGGATCATACTGCAAGGCATTAACACCAGAACGGTGATAACGCTCTACTTCATCTCGGATTACAAAAGAAACCTAGAACGGAAATAAAGAGTCAGAAGTGAATAAAAATCAAAGAGAAAGCAATAAATAGGCTTTTTACAAACACTTCCTTTTGTTGATAGATCGTCATTTAATATCCACTTTTCTGTGTTTGCACACAGGTCAGATGGAATTTACTGAAGCAGATTTTCAACAACTGGATGCCCTTCCTGTCACCAACCCATACCTGTTTCTAAGCAAGGTAATATTTCTCCTTAGCCAGACATGTTTACAAAGAAGGTTGGTTTCAAATTTTAGCACAAAGTCAGCAAATTTGGGGGAGGGGTGTAAGCCAATCTATATCAACTCCAGTCTTCAACTGGTACTTATTTAATTGACTGCGAAAGGATGAAAGACAATGTCAACCTCAGTGGAATTTGAACTCAGAACATGAAGGATGAAATGCTGCTAAGCATTTTGCCTGACATGCTAACAATTCTGCCAGCTCACCACCTTACATATTTACAAAAGATATTGAAATTAATGACACTTCCTATATTATACTGACACTCATTTACAACTATCAAGCAATATCGAAACAAGGACACACAAACACACACACAGGTTTCTTTCAGTTTCCATCTACCAAATCCACACTCACAAGGCTTTGGTTGGTCCAGGGCTATAATAGAAAACACTTACTCAAGGTGCCACGCAGTGGGACTGAACCCAAAACCATATGGTTTGGAAGCAAACTACCCAACCACATAGACCACTTTATTTGGGGAGCTCAATTGAAATAAATAGCTTTTCTCTATGATATTATTAGATATTTCTATTCCCCTTAAAACATTGAGATTATCGAAAAACTATAAAAGGGAGAGAAAGGAAGAAAGCAATTCGAAAGATAGCTTACAACTTATCTCTGATATCAATACATATATGTATAAATAAGGCAATGGAAAACCATTTCAGCTGTAGCATTTGAGCGCAATATAAATTGCATTAAAATTGTATTATGTTACCACAACTTGAATATTATCTATGAACTCAAATGCACAAATAAATAATTGTAACGTATACAAGGAAACACATTTTTTTTTTAAAATTTTAAATGGAAAGAAGGGTATTTCTATACCATTGCCATACTCTTTATCCTTAATCTGATACGACTGTGACAACCATTCCTTCCCCCCACACCGCCGCATCTGGTTTTCTGAAACACATCTTTTAGAACATTTATATGTTCCACCAGCCGTATTATTTCTACACAACAAATCAATACGCAATGGTATATCTGCAGCCAATACTTAACTGATTTAGGATTCAGAAAATTAGAGCTGAATTGCTGTAAATTGAGTGGTGACTTAGACTAATAGTTAAAATGCAGTAGCTATTATGTATCATCATGAAAACTAAATTGGCTAGTCCTTCATGTAATGATTTCCTTTCAAACATCTATCCACTTCACGAATTACATTATAGACAAGTGAAGATGGATATCACCAAAGTGGATGAATGGATAAGGTATTGAAATACCAACTCACGTGTTGTGAGTTCAAATTAAACGGAATACATTTAACAAGTTTCTATGCAAAACACTTTATTCTAAACACTTCAGGTTATTTGGCAGGAATAAATTATCTAAGTTAACTCCCGGATAAGTTACTTACACATCTTTCCAAGGAAAGACTTGTGTATCCTTCACTTAACAACAGAAATCAAAAATACCAATCCTGTACAGTATAAAAGTAATTATTCTACCATTTAAAAAAAAAAAAGCCTTGTGAGCAGCTTTAGTAGACAGAAACTGAAGAAAGTCTATTGTGTGTGTGTGTGTGTGTGTGTGAGTGAGTGTGTGTCACTGTCGCTTGACAACAAGTGTTGGTTTGTTTACATCTCCATAATTTAGTGGTTCAGCAAAAAAAACCCAGATAAATTACCAAGCTTAAATAATAAACACTGGGGTCAATTTGTTCAACTAAACCTTTCAAAACAGCAGTTCACTGATGGAAACAAGTAAAACGATTATATATATATATATATATATATATATATATATATATATATATATGAGAGAGAGAGAGAGAGAGTAAACGATAAAAATGCAAAAAATAAATGTTATTAGTTCCAACATTCTTAAAATGATTTTTTTTTTATGAAATCAGTTAAGGCAGGAAGTAATCGGAGTAAAAATTAAACAATTCTGGAATTGAGATATCACTGCAGTAAAGAGTTCTTATTGAAGATGGAGTACAACGAAAGTTTAGAGCAGTGGTTTTCAAGTAGGGTTCCGCGGAACCTTGGGGTTCTGCCAGTACAGTCCAGGGGTTCCGCAAGAAGTTACAAAACTGCTAAAATCGGCAGTAATTTTTAATTCTCCTGAGCAGATATGTGTGCATAAGACTATTAAATTATTGCACAGGGGTTCCTCGAGCCAGTGGAATGTTTCCTTGGGGTTCCGCTCCAGCAAAAAGTTTGAAAAGCACTGGCTTAGAGAATACCATTTAGTCAAGTAAAGGATAATTTTGGAAGTAGAATATGTACTGATTACTAAAATGCCCTTATGAAACCTTTCAAAACAACCAATTCAGGAAAATATAGCGGATGTTAATGGTAAAGTTCTCACATCAACTCTTGGAGTAAAACTGAAGACATTCAATCTTCCAAAGAATGGTAAATTGTAAGCTTGAAAACTAATACCAAAAGAAAAGAATATAGAATATTGTCCAAATGAATAGCAGGAGTGTTTTCTATAGATTTATTAAAACAATAATGCAAATGACAAAGAAACACATTTTTGTTTTGCATGCACAAAATGTCTTCCTAAAAGTTATCGCTAATGAATTCACAATTACAGGTGAATCCAATTTATTGATAAAGCTTTATTGATTTGATAGTTATTTATGAATATGTTTTTAAATGTTTACTCCATCACACTAGCATGGATTTCCTTGAATAAATTTTAACAGCTGGATAATCTCATTCATGCTATGCACTCACTCAAAAGTAATGTGATGATGGTCTCTAAACACAGACAAATACTTTCTTTAAAGAATTTGCCAGCAACAAAGAAGTTATACATTTTGGTTGATTACTTTCACTTATTAACTAATCAATCAATCCACCGAACTTAATGATTTGTTTGCTGTAACCTAGAAAAAAATTATTTAGACAATAGGATAAAAAATAAAACTCATAATCTTTCATGGTTTTTATTTGGCTTGGGCTATTCTACATTGGTGTTTATGGAATGTGAGTCTGTGATATATTTCAAGAAAATTCCAAAAGGCTTTGCAATTGAAAACTGTATCATTCATTTAACATATTTTTTTTTCAGCCTGACAGAATTAGTTGAGGTAGATTTTCTGTGACTGGATGTTCTTTTCGTTGCCAACCCTCTACCTGTTTCCAAGCAAGTTAATATTTCCCTATTTCTAGACATGTTTTCTACAAAAAACTGGAAATGAATAACATTCTTGTACGACATTGATACTCACTCACAATTATCATGTGATGTCAAGACAAAGGTACACTCACATATACATTTACATATAAACAACAGGCTTCTTTCAGTTTCCATCTAGTTGGCCTGGGGTGACAGAAGATACTTGCCCAAGGTGCAATGCAACAGGACTGAACCTAAGACCATATAGTTGTGAAGCAAGCTTCTTAAGTACAAAGCCAGGCTTCCATAAATAATTGCTTAAAACAGAATCTTCATCAGAGCTGATATTTCAGAACCTTGAGGTCATTATGAAGAAGGATAGGAAACAGATATACAGAAGGTCATCGCCAACATGTCAAGGAGAAAATTCAAAAAATACACAAAACAAATACACTGATGAAGACTAATTACATATAAAATTATTGCTATGGGTGAGAGTGTACGTTTTGACATAATCTTTAATAATAACAAGAGGTATGAGAATAATCAACACATGACTGATTATTCTAGAATAGAAAAACTAAAAGTTCATTCTGGAATACATTCACTGATAAGACAAGTTAACCTAAGAACACAAGAAATCATTACATTAAGCTTCCTGGGAATACTGTCTAATGTTAAAAAAAACTCAGATCAAATTTACAATTGGAATCGGTCCATGAGGACTCAACGAGCAAACGTTACAATGATAGACTGATAATATTTGAAGACTATAAGGTAGCAGGCTGGCAGAAATGTTAGTACACCAGGGGAAATGCTTAGTGGCATTTTGTCTGCGTTTATGCTCTGAGTTCAAATTCTGTCAAGGCTGACTTTGCCTGTCATCCTTTCAGGGTTGATAGAATAAGCACCAGCTGAGAACTGGGGTTGATGCAATCAACTAGAACCCCCTCCTCTGAAATTGCTGGCCTTGTGACAAAATTTGAAACCAATATTTAAAGATTATATACACATAGGCACAGGCATGGCTGTGTGGTAAGGCGCCCGCTTCCCAACCACATGGTTCTGGGTGCAAACCCACTGTGTGACGCCTTGGGCAAGTCTCTTCTACTATAGCCTTGGGCTGACCTAAGCCTTGTGAATGGATCTGGTAGACAGAAACTGAAAGAAGCCCATCATATATACATATATATTGCACCAAAATACATTAAAGCAGAAACAGACCCCATAAAGTTCAAAAAGCCTTTGGATAAACCTCCTACACCCAGATATGTCTCCATAAACAATAACTTTATCCTCGAGTGGGCCATGTCCAATTCCTGATTTGAATGACTTTGCCAGATGGTGCTATTAAGTCAGACATAGCCAATACTGGTCAAAACCTATCAAGGTGTGTGTGTGTGTGTGTGTGTGTCTTTGTGCCTGTGTTTGTCACCCTACCATCGTTTGACAACTGATGTTGGTGTGTTTACATACCCATAACTTAGCAGTCCAGCAAAAGAGACTGATAGAATAAGTGCAAGGCTTATAAAGAATAAGTCCTGGGGTCGATTTCTTCGACTAAAACCCTTTAAGACAGTGCTCCAGCATGGCCATAGTTAAATGACTGAAACAAGTAAAAGAATAATACAAAGTTTACAGTTAATTTAAGTGAAATAGAGAAACAGATATTTCAGAAATTATCTCCGCCATCATCATTGTTTTAACAACAGGTTACTAGCTTGTCTCAAGAACATATAAGTTAACAAAATTGACTTGATTTGTCATGGAAGTAGCCAAATCTTCCATTTTTAACTCTTTTAGTATTCAGATTACTTTGTGAAAAGTAATGCTTATTTATTCATATTGTTGTGAATTAAAATTTATGTTTAAATTTTCTTAAATTAAGTGATTTCCATTTTTACTTTTTTTCTCTTTGCTGGTTCCACATAAAAAGTACCTGTGCTGGTGCCACACAAAAAGCATTCATGTTCGTGCCACATAAAAAAACACCCAGTACACTCTGTGAAGTAGTTGGAATTAGGAAGGGCATCCAGCTGTCGAAACTATGTCAAAACAAACAATTAGAGGCTGGTGCAGCCCTCTGGTTTGCTAGCTCCTGACAACTGTCCAACCAATGCCAGCATGGAAAATGGACATTAAATGATGATAATGTTGATGGGTAACAGTATACTACTTGACATAATCTCTTATGATAAAAGTTTCTAATAAAAAGAGGTATGAGAATAATGAACATATGATATTGTTAGACATGTCGGTCACTCAGAGGTATTTAATAGCTGTTTTTGTCTCACTGAAGGGTTTTGTGTAGGCACAAGAACTGAATTTTGGTTGAAGGTGATCAGTTGATTGTAGGAATAGTAGTACGTGAGTGATGCATTGTTTTACCAATGGCCTAGTGGTTAGGATGTTGCACTCCTGATCAAGAGATATTGGTTTCAATTCCTGAGCTGAGTGGTGCATTGTGTTCATGACCGAAACACTTCATTCCTTGTTTCTCTGTGTTCACTTCAACATCTGACGTGTGGCACACCATGCGCCTGTACAGACAATGTCAATTTGATGGAGGGAGTGAAAACATAGATTTGAAAAACATAGATTTGAAAAAGATGATGATGATGACAACAACAATAGTGATGGAAATGATGATTGAACAGCGCAAACTGGATTTATTTAGCAACAACTGGAGCCATTAAAAGATAATTATAAACAAATAACATTATCAGATCCATAACAAGTTACACACACACACTCACAGATATGCACGCACTATAGATAAGGGAGACATAACTGCTAATTAACATCAATAGAGTATCGAGAAGAAAAAAAATGATAAGAGAGATACATACTGCAACTGCTAACGTAATAATATATCATGTTTTCTCAGAAGACTTCCTTTTTTTTTTTTTTTTGTCTATGTCTATGGTGAGATATCAGAAAATTTGAATTTTGTTATGTAATCCTAGACAAGGTGAAGATAAAAAGAGTTGAGAAAGTAGTTAAAGGACCTTTTGTGACCTTTCTAACTATGTCAGCAAGAAAAAGAAAAATATGAAAGAACATCACTGTCTTATTCTGCTTGAGAGTTAGTAGTGAATTGGTAGAATCAGTAAAGCATCAGGTGAAATTCTTTGTGGCAGATATTCTAGCTTTTTGTGTTGGAGATTCAAATCCTACTGAGATTAACTTAAGATTTCATTTATCATCATCATTATTCTAAGGTCCACTTTGCTATGCTTGCATGGGTCAAATGCAGTTTGTTGAGGCAGGTTTCGTGCAGTTGGATGCCCTTCCTCTCATCAACACTCACCTGTTTCCAAGCAAGGTAATATTTCCGCATGACCAGACATGTTTTCATGGAAGATTGGAAATGAAGGACACTGCTGTATGAATGTTACACTTGTTTACAACTGTCAAGCGATTTCAAGACAAGGTGATACCATCTCTTTCTCTCTCTCTCTTCGCTCACATACACACAAACATGCACATACATATGAAAGGGTCTTCTTTCAGTTCAATTTCTGTCAAATCCACTGTCAAGGCTTTGAGAAGACACTCTTATAAGGTGCCATGCAGTGGGCCTGAACTCGGAACCATGTGATTGAGGAGCAAGCTTCTTAACCACACAACTACACCTGCACCTGTCCAGCAGCAATAAATAAAATGCTTGTCAAGGACAGTGGATATTGTAGGACCACTGGACAGCCCTACAGTATTTGTTCTGGTTCATATTTCTAAGTTCAAATCTGTTTGTGGCCTATTTTGGTGGTAGAATTCATCTTTCACATGATTTAACAATTCAACACCACCACATGGTCCTTGAGTGATTTTTAGTAGAGGAGGTCATTCCCTCGCAAGCACTCAAGCTAAGTCTCCATTTTAAGGATACCTCCCCCTACACACACACCAGTCAGACTCCCTGTAAAGGGTTTAAATAATGATTTCTAACATTAGTACAAGAACACAAATTCTGAAGGACATCTTTGGCATTATGAAGGGCATCAAGCTGTAGAAACTATGTCAAAGCACACAATGGAACCTGGTGTCGCTCTGGGCCTTGCCAGCTCCTGTCAAAATGTTCAATCCATGCCAGCATCGAAAACAGAGATTAAATGAAAAGGATGGAAGGCAAAGTTGACCTCAGTGGAATTTGAACTCAGAATGTAGAGACTGATGAAATGCCGCTAACCCTTTTTGCCTGACATACCAATGATTCTGCCAGCTTGCCACCATAATAATAATGATGATGATAATGATTTCAAATTCTGGCACAAGTCGATTACATCAACCCCAGTGCTCAACTGGTACTTAATTTAAGGACCCCAAAAGGACGAAGAGCAAAGTCAACCTCAGCAGAATTTGAGCTCAGAACATAAAGATGGATGAAATGCTGCTAAGCATTTTGCCCGGCATGCTAACAATTCTGCAAGTTCACCACTTTAATAATAAGAATAATAATCCTTTCTACTAAAGACACAATGCCTACAATTTTGGGAGAGGGAATAAGTCGATTACATCAACCCCAGTACTCAACTGGTACTTAATTTATTGACCCCAAAAGGATGAAAAGCCAAGTTGACCTCAGCAGAATTTGAACTCTAAACGTAGCAACAGGCGAAATACCACTAAGCCTTTCACTCAGCATGCTAATGATTCTGCCAGCTCACCGCCAAGCTTAAGATATTTATTTTATTTCGGTATAATTTAGAAAAATAGCAAACTGTGAATGATGCTAATTAGCGATTTTAAAAGAAAATATATGTTGTATATTTGGTCAAGTATTAAAACACAAAAGCTAAAAGAAATAGCTATATTTAGGTCTCATGAAATTGGCCTATGATCAAAGGCACGCCAACCATGACCATCCCATCCCATCCCTTTTTTCCAAGGCATACATTATCTCCAAACCACATTATCTACAATGTTCTTTTCTGAGATGATAGGATGGGATTAGGAGGAGGGAGTTAACTGTTATTTCTAGCAAGTCAAGCAAATAGTTACAAGCTTCTTTGTTGAGTTATATTTAGCCATACAAACTGAGATGTACACCTGTCCTTTGTAAGGTGAACATTTTACATTTGCTCGTTACCAAGTTTCTTTATTACTAGCTTTTAATTAACATATTTTGCCAATGACTATATGCATTTACTTTATAATTTACGGAAATGAAATTTACTTCAACGACTCATCGCATGGAGTTTCTTTTTTCAAAAGCATATGGAGAAATATAAAGTAAATATTTATCACCATCATTTAATGTCCATTTTCCATGCTTGAATGGGTTAGAGTTTACTGAGACAAATTTTCTACTGCTGGATGCTCGTCCCATTGCCAACCATCACCTGTTTCCAAGCAAGGTAATATTTCCACATGATCAAACATGTTATCATAAAAATATTGGGAATGAATGACACTGCTTGTATGACTGTGACTCTCACTCACAACAATTGCACTATGTCAAAATAAAGACACACACACCACACACACACATGGTGTAGTGCAAGGTTAAAATCGAAGCTTGGTTCTCTGTCTGAAGAATTTCTAACACAGATTTCTTACATATTTATGCCACATGTGCAATTCTGTAATTCCTATTAGTAAACAAAACACATGCAATGGTGAATCAAAACATTTTCCCAACTTCCTGTTTTTATATATATATATATATATATATATATATATACATACTCCAAAAGCTAAGCCCGGTTTCACCCGGTCGGTTTGGATGATGTGGCTGTACAACCTGCTCTGTGTAAGCATTCGACTTGTCTGGGCATGCTTACATCAAAAAACAATTTTAGAATGACTTTTTTCTGTCAAAACGCTAAAAATAACTGACCAAAAAAGAAAAAGAAACGAACCAAGATTCAACCAAATCAAAAGATAAACCCAAATACTAAGCAAACAAAGATGAACCATCCTACTTCCATTGCATGTGCACACGCACAAACACACACATGCACACACACACATTCACACACCCCACCCTTTTACATACACACACATATATATATATTCGGAGTTGAAACGTTGTTTGATTTATTTTTTCAGTGTACAATTTTCATCATCCCACTACCAAGTATGACATCACCCCTTCCTTCCTTATTCATCTATCACCCTTTCTCATTCATAAACACAAGAGTATTATTATAGTAGATTATCTCAGTAACCATGGGAGCTATGAAAAAATATGACACAACCCCTTCCTTTCTCATTCATAAATACAAGAGTATTATTATAGTAGATTATCTCGGTAACCATGGGAGCTATGAAAAAATATGACACAACCCCTTCCTTATTCATCTATCATCCCTTCCTTTCTCATTCATAAATACAAGAGTATTATTATAGTAGATTATCTTGGTAACCATGGGAGCTATGAAAAAATATGACACAACCCCTTCCTTATTCATCTATCATCCCTCCCTTTCTCATTCATAAATACAAGAGTATTATTATAGTAGATTATCTTGGTAACCATGGGAGCTAGCATCACCACCGGATCATTCTACACATCTGTGTAATTTTTCATGCAATTCCACCCAGCCGTTTGACCGTGAATCCCAAGACAAGAAAGAATCACCTATATCAAATTTATATGTATCATCATCATCATCGTTTAACGTCCGTTCTCCATGCTAGCATGGGTTGGACGGTTCGACCGGGGATCTGGCAATGTTTCTACAGCTGGATGCCCTTCCTAACGCCAACCACTCCGTGAGTGTAGTGGGTGCTTTTTACGTGCCACCTGCACAGGTGCCAGGCGAGGCTGGCAACGGCGACGGTCGGATTGGTGTATTTTATGTGCCACCGGCACGGAAGCCAGTATATATATATATATATATATATATATATATATATATATATATACACACACACACATTAGTTATTACTTATCTAACATTACTTAATACATATTTAAGAGCCTTCTATATGTCCCCTTAAAGGGGGCATACAGAAGGTGGTTAAATAAGTAAATATATAAATAACTGGGGGACTTTACCCTTTGTACTTAACTCTAAAACCACTTGTTGGAGAAAATTAAGATAAAAGAAACTACCTACCTTGTTTGGGGGGGAGGGGGTAAGATGCTTCGCATTCTGATCCTCCCTACCCCATCCTCTAACCTCCTTCATTGCTATAAATCTTTGTTACTCCCCTACCTACACATGACATTGCGTTATTTTCTCCTATAGTACTACCAAACTGAGCTAACAAATTCATTCTATGATCAGCAAGGGTCATAGAATCATGAATGTATGCCGTTGGCTTTTGAATGTTGTGGTTCATGTATTCACCTGATGAAAATGATTTTTTTACAAATGATGGAATATTTCCATAATTCAGTTAAAAATTCGTTGGAAACAGCTGTAGAGAATTGACACATTATCCAAACACAGGAGACTAAAAACAATGAATAAACATGTTGTACATTTTATGAAACTTATGTGAAAATACTAAATGCATACTATTAGAGATCACAAAAGCTAAAACGCTGCAGCAGCAAGAAAAACATTAAAAATTATACATCATCATTTTGTACACATCTTTCATATATATATATGCGTGCACACACACACACACATTTGCATTTGTTAGTCTGTGTATTATGTTCATAATTAATCAATAGCAGAGAGAGACAGACAGACAGATATAGCAAGAGATTGCGTGATTTAACTCTCAGCAGTAGGTTATTTTTCTTTTTATCTTTGAATTGTTATGACAAAGACATGATAGAAAATACACACATAGTAGTGTCACTTAGTTTAAAGACAAGTATATTGATGGATAAAAAGAGTTAATTATCTCCATTTACTTAATAATCACTAATGAATGAAGCTATATAAATAAATAAATAAATAAATATATTATATATATGAAGTGAAAATTTTTACGCAGTTAAATGATATGAAGTTTAAACAAAATTTTAATTAGCATGGTGCAATTACTAATAGTATTCTAAAGCTATAAAAATTGTCACTTATTAAAGATCATTTTATAAAAAAAAATTTTTTCTATTTGATATTATACTCTAAGACAAATTATATGATCCAACTCTTTCCAAATGGGGAAGCTACATATCTTCTGTACAGCAAGACACCTGTTTCTGTCTGTCTGTTCATACTTTAATTTCATCACCTGGCATAAAGTCACCTCCCTCAATACTAATCCCCCACTCAGCTGAGGGGGTCTTGTTTTGCAAGTTACTTGGTGACCTCACAACTGCTGATGCCACATAAAAAGTACCTGATCTACGCAGTAAAGTAGTTGGCATTAGGGCATCCAGCCATAAAAACAGTAGACAGTAGAGTTTGGCGCAATCTTCTAACTTACCAGCTCTAGTCAAACTGACCAACCCATACCAACATGGAAGGAGAACATCAAATGATGATGATGCTGGCGAAAGAACCTTTTATGATGAATAAATGTAAAAGCTTCTAATCAAAGACATGACCCAACAAAATAAGCTGCAAATCAACTTTCCAAGCTCAAGGTGGACAATCAGTAACCACTGCTTACCATGGTGTGGACATCTTCAATGAAACTGATTGCTGTTCTGACCATCCTCAATCAGGCAGCTGTGATAAACTACTGAAAGGATGAACTGACACAATCACTGCTTGCCACTAAAAAGCAGGTAAATAAATGTTGTTATAGAAATACACAGAATACATTCCTTCTAAAAACCCAATGTGCCAACACTTAGTTTCCTCTGTAGCATAAGAATTGAATGTTGTCAGACTTGACAAAAACTTTGCATTCAAATGAGTTGAAATTTTGTTCATTCAACTCTGATGTCAAACTCTCAAATGCTGTACATAAGAATTTCACTCAATATGCATGACTCCAATGGTTAATCACGGAGACTGTAATATATGGTTTGAGGCTACATATCTAGAAAAGGAGCAAATTTCATACATCTGATCAAATACCACTGTACAAAATTTGCATCCATATACCAAAAGTTAAATGGAATGGTCTTTGAATTTCCAGCAAGACAAACACCCAGGGCATACCACAGGAATAATGAAGGAAAATCTGAGAGCTGTAATAGTCAATGCAGAATCCCCAGATTTTGTCTCAATAGGAAACTTATGGAAATGGTTCAACATGATTATTCTGCAAAAGAACTGCACAAAACCAAAGGAATTGTATGGTTATATAGCAACAAAATTAAAAGAAATTCCTGATAAAGTGAATATTAAACTTAGAAACTCAGTGTTTCATAGATGTGATTCACATTTGAGACAGTTCAAGTACCCAATCAAGTATTAGAACTTGAAATTTTCTTCTTCCCCAATGTTTAACATAAACATTTCCTTCTGTCGAAAAAAAAATTGCTTTAATGTTCTTCAGTTAACCCTTTAGCATTTAAACTGGCCATATCCAGTCCAAATGTTCTACCTGTTTTGTGTCCAAAACAGCTAGATTTAGCCTCTCACACGTACCCTACAAAATCATTCTAAAAATAAATTATCACATCAAAATCTTGAAGCTATAAGATAATACATGATTAATTCAAAACAATGTGAATAAATAAGCATTACATTAGGTAGAGTAATATGAATGCTAGAATTAAGTGACTTGCATTTTTGGTGCCTTTGAGACTTAACAACTACTATATGCTTACATCATTCAAAATAGTCTGAACTAGAAATGATAAAACAGGTAACGGCATGGCTGTGTGGTTCAGTCCCATTACATGGCACCTTGGGCAAGTATCTCATGCTACAGCATCAGACCAACCAAAGCCTTGTGAGTGGATTTGCAAAACAGACACGGAAACTCCACCGTATATATATAAGTGTGTGTGTATGGGTGCCTTTGTGTATGTGCTTGTCCCCCACCACTGCTTGACAACACAACCAGTATTGGTTTGTTTACATCCCCTTAACTTAGCAGTTCGGCTAAGGAGTCCAACAGAATAATTATGAGGCTTAAAAAAAAAAAAGTACTGGGGTCGATTAGTTTGACTAAACCCTTCAAGGCAGTGCCCCAGTATGGACACAGTCCAGTATACTGAAACAAGCAAAAGAATAAATAAACAGAAATAATCAACATTTACTCATCAGCGCACTTTTGCCCTTAAACTAAATTACACCACTGTATATAATAATGTATGTGAGTGTTAACCAAATTACAAGTTTAATGGAATAACATTGTTCTTGGGCTGCTAACAATTCAATTTTTGAAATCAACATCACTATGACTCTTTTTTTTATTTATTTATCTTTCTTGTTACAAGCTAATATGCCTAGGTTAAACAGGTTTTTTTTTTTTGCAAACCTGTTTCATAATAATTGTTCCAATAAAAACCCATCCCACCATGCAAGCTTGGAAAAATGGATGTGAAAGAGCAATGCTTGCGCACGCACACACACACACACGTGTGTGTGTGTGTGTAATTATCAATATTTAATGACTGTTTTACTATACTGACACGGGTTGGACGAGTCAGCTTTGTAGCATGCTGCCATTTTGTTTTGTTTGTTTGTCAAGTCTTTAGATCTGATCTCACTAAGTCTTCTTTCCTATGCCTTTCAATTTCCCACAGACACCCTCTACTAAGAGCTTAAAGCACTTTTAGCAAACCATCATATCCAGTATAGGCACAGGTGTTTCGCTGTAAGTTTGCTTCTCAACTACATGGTTCTGGGTTCAGTCCCACAGTATGGCACCTTGGGCAAGTGTCTTCTGCTATAACCTCAGGCCAACCAAAACCATGTCAATGGATTTAGTAGACAGAAACTGAAAGAAATCCATCATGTGTGAGTATGTGAGTGTTTTCTCTTGCCACTGCTTGACAATTGGTGTTGGTGTGTTTACGTCCCCATAACTTAGCGGTTTGGAAAAAAAGAGACCAATAGAAGAAGTACCAGGCAGGGTATGCATTGCCCTCCGATAATTTTTTTTTATTTACTAAAGCCATGCTGGGGCACCATTTTGAAAAGCTTTAGCTGAACAAATCGAACCCAGTATCTATTCTATTTTTTGAGTTTATTACTTATTCAACTGATTTCTTTTGCTGAACTGCTAAGTTATAGGAGCATTAACAAATCAAAACCAGTGTCAAGTGATGGTGAGACACATACATGCATGTATCAACAAAATCCACTCTCAAGCCTTTGGTTGGCCCATGGCTAGATTAGAGGACAGTTACCCAAGGTACCACACAGTGGGATTGAACTGGAATCCATTTGGTTGGGGAGCAAATTTCTTACCATACAGCTGTATCTGTGCCTACATGTGCAAATTTTCCACATTCAGTACCCATCTCTCTCTCTAAACCACATAGCTCCACATTTATATGTCACAAACAATCACAAGAAACAGCTCGTTCTATTCTCTTACAACTATGATTTCTAAAAACACCACCTCCACTACTAATTAGATTGCTAACGTAACAAAAAATGCCACCCTCCTCTTTGTGAACTGACTGAGCATTTTCATGGATTTTATTTTCTGGGACTCCTATTGTTAATTACTCCTGTCTTTCTGAAGCCATTGTTTCCTGTCAGCTGCCAGAAAACACACAACACCTTTTGCTTGCATTGAGAACACAATATTAAGTTTCTACTTATTCTTTTCTTTCCTTCTCTTCTCTCTCTGAACGCAACTAGCAGAAAAGTTGAGAGCATTAGACAGAATCGATGTATTACATCAAGATAATTTTTTTTTCCTTTTATCCTTTCACAGATGATAAATAAAATACCAGTCCAGTACTGAGTTAATTTCTCTCTCTCCCCCTCTCTCTCTCTCATATTTTCTATCACTCTCCTTTTCTCTGGAAGAAATTGGCTATGAAAAAGAATGGGTACTTACAAAACCCAAGACATGCTGCATGTCACAATACAATTCCATCAGGAGTTACAAGCCAAACACTATCTATAAAATCCTATTCAAGTATTTTCTATTCAGTTCTACCATTTCCCTTATAACCATTGGTTTTACCATCCTTCTATTCCAACAGCTTTTGAAATTTCAACCCAGTGTTTCTCAACCATTTTTTGCCTATGGACCCTTCTGATTCCTATTTTATTCAGATCGACCCTCTTTGCCATTTGATGTTTAAAAAAACTCTATAATATTTTTCTAATTAAATATTTTTAGGAATTGTATAAAAAAGTTAAAATATTTTGTGTATTGCAGAAGTAAAACCAATTTATTGCAGATAAATTTTAACAATAAAATCTTATATGAACCCCATGGGCCATGTGGACCCCAGTTAAGAACCACTGTTTGAACCAGTCATATGTTACTCCCCACCTCTCTTTTCTCAATTCCTTCCTAATCTAAATAAGCTCAACTTTTCTCTAGGTTTCAAAAATGAAACCAAGTTATTTTAATAGTGAATTTGTTCAGCTTGCATTAAATTACTATACTCAGCTT
This sequence comes from Octopus sinensis, assembly GCF_006345805.1. Taxonomy (NCBI): domain Eukaryota; kingdom Metazoa; phylum Mollusca; class Cephalopoda; order Octopoda; family Octopodidae; genus Octopus; species Octopus sinensis. The sequence continues at coordinate 45,747,068 of NC_043005.1, read as the reverse complement.
CTAGTATTTTTACTCAAACTTGGTACAGAATGTGTGTGAGTGTGTGTGTAGTTCAAATATACAGAAAACAAAAGACGAAGACAGAGGGAGGAACAACAAGCAGGTATATTAGTCTAACGCTCAGGAAAAGGGAAAGGTCTTTTACATTTCAAGCTTACGCTCGTCAACAGAGAGGATTAAGAGGAAAAAAATGGAGAGAGAGAAAAACTGTGCTGAATTCAACAGTCCAACATGATAAGATGACAGGAAAAAAAAAAGGTTGAATAAAAGGGAGATAATACTAACAACACTAACAGTGAACCAAACAAACTAAGGTGCACAAGCGTGGTGTGTGCGAGTGTGTATGTGTGAATGGGGGTGAATCTAATACGTGTGTTGTGTGTAGCAGTTGATGTATGCTTGTTCAGGTGATGTGTGCACATGTTATGTGTGTGACCAAATAGTGTGCATGTGTTTTGTGTATGTTTGTGGGCAAAAGTTATCTTTGTCTATGCATGTTGCATGTGTTTATGCGTGTTGCTTGTGTGTGTATATATTGTCTGTGTTCATGTATTGTGTGAGTATGGGAGTGTGCATCATGGTGTATGGTATGTATACTGAGTTAAACCGTTTATGTAGTTGCTCATATAGTGTTATGTGTGGTGATGCTACTGAAGATTATGTGTGGATGTATGGATAATGGTGTGTGTGTGTGGAGTGGGAAGGTGTTTGTGGGTGTGTGAAGTGAGTAATGAGTTGAACAGTGTGTATGGGTGTTTGCATAGTAGTGTGTGAGTAGTGAGGGTACTCAGGTAGGAGGTATGCAGGTGCGTAGGTGGAGGGGGGAAGTTGAATGTGGGAGGTGTGTGGGAAGCCAGGAGTCTGGGTGACCCATGCAGAGACAGTCCAAACACAGACATGTGTTGTAGCGAATGACTGGAAGAGGGGAAGTGGCACAAGACGGGGGTGTCATTGCTGAGTCTGATGTCTTGGGAGTGCTCCACAAACTGGTCAGCCATGCGGTGTACAGTTTGACCAATGTACAGGGAAGGACAGAGAGAAAGAGCAAGTGATGAAGAAAATAACATTACTAGAAGTGCAGGTAAAGGAACACACACACACACTAGCAGTTCAGTAAAAGAGACTAAATGAATATGTACTAGGATTAAAAAGGTAAAAAGATCTGGGATTGATATTTTTTAATACATGTTGGTGCCCCAGTATGGCTGCAGACAAATGACTGAAACAAGTAAAAGATGTAAGAGATTCAATATACACATATTTAGTGAGAGATGGACAAAGGGGGTTGTTTTATAACAACTCAATTTTGAAATCAAACTATTTACAGTTTTTATATATCTTTCTCCAAGCTAACATGTCTAGCTTAAACAGATTTGTGAAATTGTATCTTTGGAAGTTTGCCATATTTGGTAATTTCTTCAGTATTCTATTATTTTTCATAACAAATAAAAGGAAACAAAAATAATTAAAGACTAGAATATATATATAATATACAAACACATTCGCACAAACACGAGTAGAGAGAGAGAGAGAGAGATAGTGGGGATGTCACATAAGTTGTACCCAATTTCAAACTTTTATGCAGTGTGAAATAGCAAAGCCATAATCGTAAAAGCTATATTTAAAACAGAGATCAGGAATAGAATATTGCATTTTATAACTAAATAATTTGTTGAGTATGTCTGTTGTCTTTTATTCAACCACAGAATGCAGCTGGGGAGTAGGTTTACCACACAAGCAGCTTTTATGTCAAGTGACAACTTTGAAATTACATTTCCAGTTTGCTGGTCATGATTTCATTTTGCCAGTCTTCTATTGTATACTGACCCAAAGCGCCTGATCTTTTACTTGCTTCAGTCATTGAACTGTAGCCATACTAGGGTACCATCTTAAAGAATTTTAGTCAACTCCTGTACATATCTTTAACGTCACTTTCGAGTGCTACTGGTAACATGTAACCCAGTACAATCTGTTGCATGGTCGGGTCGTCGGCGACTAAACCGGCAACCCCACCAAGCTTGCTTGGTGAGGAGGGTGTTTATTGGACACCCTGCGAGATGAAAAACAAAACCCGTCAAAGGGCGGAGGAACTCTTGAGAGTCAATGGCCATCAAATAAATGTCTTAAGGCTGTATCATGCGCGGGGACATAGAAATAATCGTAGTGAATACCCGATCGCACGGTTAAACCATTGGGAGTGAAGGGCTCCTAGCTTTTGTTAGGGCATCCTTCTAAGAGAAGGTAACTCAGGTAACTGGGATAACTCCGACATAAAACCTGCGGCTCAGTGGTTACCGATGATGTTGACTTGTTCTTTTCGGATTATGGCTGCTGTGGCTAAGTGAGTGGGATTGACTCAGTGCACAGCCTTTCCTCACTTTAAAAAAAGTTTTCTTGCACAGGCATTGCACAATAACAACATTGATTAAGCTTTGTGCAATGGCCATACTCGATAACGAGGGGTCAGCCACCACATGTGAAAAACTGACATCATTTGAACAATTAACTCATTTGCATTTAAACGAGTCATTTCTGGCCTAAATATGCTTCCTGTGTGAGAGGGGCTGTGTCTGGCTTCTCACACCTACCCTACAATGTCATTCTAAAAATAAAGTCACACCATCGAAATCTCAAAGCTACAAGAAAATGCATGACTAATTCAAAACAATGAGAATAAATAAGCATAACATTTCACAGCGTAATCTAAATGCGAAAACATTAAAGAAAATCTAAGGATAAATAATGTAAATATGTACATAATTCCTCATCTCTTGAATATAGAACTGTAAAATCTAAGGGTGATTAAAAGTTGAAACAATACACAAAGATAAGGGAGGTAACTAAATATCAGCGGACAAATTTTGGGGTTACATAAACAATACATATGAGAAAGTCATTCCAATAAGACCAACACATCAGTTGCTTACTCCAAATAGCTTGCAAAACCAGATTCACTCCACTATCATAACACTCAATGTTACATTAGTAAGACCCCATTATACATCTATTTAAATGCAGAACACTGCACTCAAGTAGTTTCCTTCAGCTCTACTTCTATACATGAGTGCATGTACCTGTCTGTATATATATATATATATATAGATATATATATATATATATATAAAACAATATAAGAATTAAAATTGTCTACAGTTCCATTACATCACACTTGTGAGAATAGGCAAATTAAAGTGTAGCTGAATTTATACAACGCGTACATCTATACATATAAACAGAATTACACACACAAACACATAGAACCATACAGACATATACATATGTGTATATACATATGTAGATATATGTGTATGAATATATATATATATAAAGTCAATGAACAAAATACAAATATGTATAAACATATATTTATATTGTTATGTCAATGAACAAAATACAAATACAAACATGAATATATATATATATATATATATATATATATATATATATATATATACACATACATACATACATAAATACATACACACATGAGTATTTGGATATGCAACTCTCTCTCACACACACACACACACATGCACCACGACTGCAAAGATAAATGCACACATACGCACACACAAAGACGAAGGCTCCCCAAAGATATTTATAGTTGAGTTATGCTTTAGAAAATCCAAGTCTACTTGTTTGAACAGCAGAGTGCCCTAGATAATCAGAAATGTAAGTCAACTTATGTAGACAGTGTCTTCATTGCAGAGCTAATTTCTGTGAAGATGTTAACAAAGAAAATCAATAACCAAATAGAATGACAGCCACTTAAAATGGGTGCATTTGACATAACTGAACAAAATCCCAACACCCATGCTCCGAGTAATTATTGACAGCATTGAATAAATATAGAGGAAAAATACGAAAATTTGATTAAACAATGTTTCGGAATATGGCTTGATGCTGGTTTTTTTCCATAACATCAATTTAATAAGCTCTATAGCTACAAACACATCCAGCTAAAATAAAAGCAAACTCTAAAAATAAACAGTAAAAACAATGTTGATGCCTTTCTATGATTCCAAAAAAAGATTACTTTAAATTAGTTAACGTTTAATTATATCATTATTGTTATTATTATTATTGTTGTTATTATTAACTTTAAGAGCAGGCGAAGGAGAGCCACTACTGGGTAAATGTCTGGCAGACATTGTTTCAAAAATATAGTAGAGAGTGTGAAAGGGTGGGGGGAACATAACATTCTGTCAAGACAAAATTTTTCTTTTTCTTTGAGAAAACGAATTTCCTGATATTGCCAAGTGTGTTTTGTTTGTTTATTACACAAGTTATGAACGGTATCAGGTGTAAACACAGCTGGAATATAATCATGCAGTATTAGGATTTTAATATTTTGATATTAAGTATTGATGTGTAAGGCGGCAGCGAGCTGGCAGAATTGTTTGCATGCTGAGCAAAACACTCAGTGGCATTTCGTCTGTCTGAGTTCAAATTCAACCAAGGTTGGCTTTACCTTCCATCATTTCAGGGTCAATAAAATGAGTACCAGCTGAGCACTGGGTTGATGTAATCGACTTAGCCCTTCTCCAGAAATTGCTGTCCTTGTGCCAAAATTTGAAACCAATTTTGCAGTGTAAGGCAGTAAGCTGGCAAAATTCTTAGCACACTAGGCAAAATACTTAATGGCAATTTGTACGTCGAGTTCAAATTCTGCCAAAGTTGACTTCACCTTTCATCCTTTCAGGGATCAATAAAAGAAATACTTGTAGAGTGTTGGGCTCAGTGTAATCAACTTGATGCTGTATAGCTAAGAAGTTCAAATTCGCAACCACAAAGTGCCAGATTTGGTGACACATAAAGCAAGTGCTTTCTACTGTAGTCTCAAGATGACCAATGATTAAGAAGAATTTAACAGAGAAATTGAGCCAAAGCTTGTCATACATAATCTGTGTCTATGTCATTAATTCACACCAATTAAAACCAGTGTTGTGTTATGTTGTACCAAGTTGTATTCTGTGATTTAGCAGTTTGACAAATAGAAAGCAACAACATTAGTATTAGATCAAAATAAGTACTGGAGGAGTAATATGATCAATTAAAACATCCTAAGGGAAGTGCTCCAGCATAGTTGTATTCCAATGATGAAAATAAAACAACCAATATAAAATATATACAAAACTTGTTACCAGTTCAAAGATGTTTGAGGCATATTCAAACCCATAAGAAAGTCATTCACCGTATTTTGTCATGGAGAAAATTTCTCACTGTAGACAGATAGGCGTAAACACACCTAGTCAGTTTGCAGTGCCGTCACCTAAGCGAGAAATTTTCTCTATGACAAAATATAGTGAATGGCTTTCTTACAGGCTCAAATATACCTAAAGCAAGTTCGAATTTAAACACATCACTGCTTAGTGCAGTCACCCCATATATATAAATGCACAAGCATGGCTAGGTATGGTTAAGTGGTAAGGAGTTTACCTCCCAATTACATGGTTCCAAGTTCAGTCCTGATGCATGTCACCTTGGGCATCTGCTATAGCCCTGGTTTGACGAAAGCCTTGTGAGTGGATATGGTAGTCAGAAACTGAAAGAAGTTCATCATATATATCACACACACATATATATAAAGAGAGAGATTTATATGAGAATGTGTGTTTCCTTGTCTTGACAATGTGTGATATTTGTAAATGTGTGTTAGTCATACAAACTGTCCTATATTTCAAATGTTCTGTAGAAACACATCTGGCTGCAGAGAAATATTACCTTGCATGGAGACAGGTGAGGGTTAAAGAAGGGCTTCTAGCTGTAGAAAATCTACCTCAAATTCCATCCCACCCATGCAAGTATGAAAAAGCGGACACTAAATGATGATGATGGTGATGATATATATTACAAATATTTAAGTAAATAAATTTCCTTTATCATATTTTTATAGATTTTACCTATGCTTTTTCCATGCTGGGCATGGATTGGGCCTGACTTATAGCAATATTCTACAGATGGATATCCTTCCAAGTCTTCGTATGCCAAAGTGCCAAGCTGTAAGATCTAATGTTTATTTGGATGTAAATAATACTGCCCAAATAGTCAATAAAAAACACATGCATGTAGGTAGTAATAGTAGGAGCAGGGTCCCAGCTGATACAATCAACAGAACAGCTTGCTCATGAAATTAATGTGCAAGGGGCTGAGCACTCCACAGACACATATACCCTTAACGTAGTTCTCAGGGAGAATCAGCATGACACAGAGTGTGACAAGGCTGGCCCTTTGAAATACAGGTACTACTCATTTTTGCCAGCTGAGTGGACTGGAGCAACATGAAATAAAGTGTCTTGCTCAAGGACACAACACATCGCTGGGAATTGAACTCATGACCTTACGATCATGAGCTGAATGCCCTAACCACTAAGCCACAAGCCTTCACATGCATGTATACAGAGAGAGAGAGAGAGAGAGAGTGTGTGTGTGTGTGTGAGTGAGAGAGAGAGAGAGACTGTCATACAATTTATGTCATTTATTAATAATTTGTTAGTCATTGGACAGCAGGTATGCTGGGGTATAGCCTTGAAGGGCTTAGTCAGACATAAGTACCCCCAGTACATTTTTTTCCCTTCTTCAAGCCTAGTTCTCATTCTCTCAGTATTTTTTTGCTGAGCCACTAAGTTACAGGGATGTTAACAAACCAACCACTTGGTTGTCAAGTGGTGGTGGGCAACATACACAAACACACACACATATATGATGGGCTTCTTTCAGTTTCTGTCAACCAAATCCACTCACAAGATTTTGGTCAGCCTGGGTCTATAGTAGATGCTTGCCCAAAGTGTCATACAGTGGAACTGAACCTAGAACCATGTGGTTGGAAAGCAAACTTATTTCTTTATTGCCCACAAGGGGCTAAACATAGAGGAGACAAACAAGGACAGACAAGGGGATTAAGTCGATTACATCGACCCCAGTGCATAACTGGTATTTAATTTATCAACCCCAAAAGGATGAACGGCAAAGTCGACCTTGGTGGAATTTGAACTCAGAAAGTAGCGGCAGATGAAATACCACTAAGCATTTCACCCAGTGTGTTAATGTTTCTGCCAGCTCACCGCCTTTTGGAAAGCAAACTTCTTACCACACAGTTGAAGGTATCTTGCACTGGCACCAAACTAGGAAACACATGGTTGTGAAGCAATATTCTTAGACACACAACTACAAGTGCACTTATTCACTTTACCAATATTCAAACTGGCCATATCCAGCTCAAATATTCTACCTGTTTTATATTTAAAACAGCCAAATCCAGCCTCTCACACCTATCTTAAGATGTCATTCTAAAACTAAACAATCATACTATTGTAATTTCAAAGTTACAAGATAATGCATGATTAATTCAAAATAATGTGAATAATCATTACATTTGGTACAGTGATCTGAATGCTAAAAGGGTGGACAGTATTAACAAATCTGAAGCACAGCATGGAATCTATTTTCTTTTCATTCAACCACACAACTGTTACCTAATAGACAAGTAAAATTTCCAACATGTTAAATGCTTCCTAATATTTGATGTCTAAGAAGAGAAGTAGAAAAATTTCAGTCAAGAACGGTATTGGGACAGCAGTGTCTCGTGAAACACACAAGGGAAGAATGGACCGTTCCTTAACGCAAGAATGACAATAGGAAGAAACCCGAAAACAAGCTGAACAAGCTTCCAACAGATCTGCCGTTTCAATTCAAGAGACTGGTTTCTCTTCAGGCTTTGTTCTGCTATTACCAATGTATTAAAGTTTATACACAAGAATATGTTTCTCGTGGTTGATTGTATGCAAGCAATGCAACTAGCCTGCACAAACAAATCTCTAACAAGGGTTCAATTAAATATATCTAAAGAAGCATTATAATTAAACTTTACATCCTTAATTAGTTAAGAGTATCGTAAGAGGATTAGCAAAAATTTTTTTTTCTAATTAACAATGTCTTTCATTTTATATGTTTTACTTGTTTCAGTTATTAGACAGTGGCCATGCTGGGGCATCGCCTCAAAGAATTTTAGTTGAATGAATTGACCCCAATACTTTTTTTAAAAACCTGGTACTTATTCTATTAAACTCATTTGCTGAACTGCGAAGTTACAGGGATGTAAACACACCAACACTAGTCATCAAGCGATATGGGGGAGAAACATACACACACACACACACACAAAGGGCTTCTTTCAGTTTCTGCCTACGAAATCCACTCACAAGGATTTGGTCAGCCATGGGCTATATCAGGAGACATTTACCCAAGGTGCCATGAGTGGAACTGAAGCTGGAACCATGTGGTTGAGAAGCAACCTTCTTACCACACAGGTATGACATGAATACTGAATATGTAGTGATGTAAAAGTACATGAGAGAGAGAGAGAGAGAGATTACAATGCTCATTTCGCAAACTATTTCTTGAGAGACAATGGACCAGTATGTCGAAAACAATTTTGGATAGTGAATACAAAATAAATATTCAGTAGTTAAGATATAATTAGCCATTAAAAAAAACGTCAGCTTCTGTTAATATGCATGAAGCTAATTAAAAAGGGGTCATGAGTAGATACATATGGCTAATTAGCATGCATTTAACCTGACTGCACAAATATATCCACTGGCTCCTATGGCTAACTACTTAACTGGTTAAATTAGCATGTGTTGCTCTCTCCACCACCCCCTCTCTCTCTCTTTGTTTATTCCTACATCAGGCAAGTAAATTAAGCAATATACCTTACTGAGGAGCAGAATACAATGCACACATTTTCAAATATAGCTGGCTATGACAGTAACATAGGAGGGGTACATTAGAGTACATTGTTTTTTCTTCTTTTTCTTTTCATTGTATTTTCAAAGATAACTACTTTTAATCTAAGTACAATGAAAGATTTAGAGCTTAAAGTAAACAGGCATATTTCCAAATTCAGTCCCACAGTGTGACACCTCAAGCAAGTGTTCTACAATAGCCTCAGGCCAACCAAAGCCTTCTGAGTGGATTTGGTAGAGAGAAACTGAAAGAAGCCTGTTGTGTGTGCGTGTGCATGTCTTTGTGTCTGTGCTTGTTTCTCCACCACTGCTTGACAACCGGTGTTGGTGTATTTGCATCCCCGTAACTTGGAGATTCGGCAAAGGAGAACAATAGAATGGGTACCAGGCTTAAAAAAGAAGCACTGGGGTTAATTTATTCAACTAAAAATTCAAGGCAGTGCCCCAGCATGGCCGCAGTCTAATGACTGAAACAATTAAAAAAACAAAAGACATTACATTATAAGTGACTCTGCATGTGCTATATGTAAGCTATAAAGTGAAGAAGGGTGTGTATGTGTGTATATATATATAACCAGACATGTGCAATGGTTTGTGTATTGGCAGAGATATAAAAGCAAAGTCTAGGAATAAAATTAGTGAAGGGGTGGAGCTAGAAACCAGTGGTTAGAAAACATACTGTCTAAGATGGCAGTTGGTAGCGGTGAGAATAAAAGGATTAGCAGATGAACAGAACAACCAGTTCTAATGAAAACAAACTTCAAGACAGCTGAAGCAGTTGTAATTGTAACTTCAACAGTCATGTCAGGAAACAAACTTTTGAGCATGAAAGCCTTGACCTTTGTGAAACAAAAAGAAAAAAAAAAGATAAAGCCAATCAGATTGGGCTAGACTTTACATTAATTTATATTTTGACAAGTCATTTATATTCTGTCAGGCATGGCTGTGAGGTAAGAACCCTGCTTCTAAACCACATGGTTTTGGGTTCTGTCCCACTGCATGACACCTTAGGCAAGTGTCTTCTACCAAAGCGTCAGGTCAACCGAAGCCTTGTGAGTAGATTTGGTAGATAGAAACTGAAAGAAGTCCATTGTGTCTGTGTGTATATATAGCTCTTGTTATTTCTACTATATCCTTTTAGAAGTATTGAATTTGTATTATCTTTTATTTGTTTCAGTCATTAGACTTTGGCTATGCTGGGGTATTGCCTTGAAGAAATTGTAGTTGAATGAATCAACCCAGTACTTATTTTGCTTTGGTGTCTTTTGCTGAACTACTAAGTTACAGGGATGTAAACACACCAACACCGGTTGTCAAGCAGTGGTGGGTAACAAACATTGACATAAAGACACACACACACACACACACATATATATATATATATATATATATATATAATATATATATATATATATATAATATATATATATATATATATATATATATATATATATATATGTGTGTGTGTGTCTTTATGTCAATGTTTGTTACCCACCACTGCTTGACAACCGGTGTTGGTGTGTTTACATCCCTGTAACTTAGTAGTTCAGCAAAAGACACCAAAGCAAAATAAGTACTGGGTTGATTCATTCAACTACAATTTCTTCAAGGCAATACCCCAGCATAGCCAAAGTCTAATGACTGAAACAAATAAAAGATAATACAAATTCAATACTTCTAAAAGGATATAGTAGAAATAACAAGAGCTGAGGCAAAAGAAAAAGAAAAGAAAAGCCATTTGTAAGAAAACTTTTAGCCAAGAGGAATGCAATGAAGTTAAAAGCTGCATCAGTAAGGGCAGCTTCAACAAAAACCATGTTAACGTCTTTGAAACCTAATAGAGAGAAATAGAAATCTCGTGCGAAACACAATTCAACAAACAGAAGAAACAACTAATTGCAAAATACAATTTAAGGAGAGGTTTATCTATGTAAAAGGCAAGATGATAGTGGAACAACACTATACATCAATTATTAAGAGACAACAGACTAAGAAAAAGAGGTATTATCAGAAAACATTACTCAGACACCAGACAGGAAAATAGCTTATCACAAACAAGTTATCTAGATTCAATAAGTAACCTCTATGCATTAGAACCAAAGACTTTGCCACAATTCTGCAAAGAATTTTTTGTTTTTGCTTCACCCCAGATTAGTCCTGAATGAACAGATTTTATAATAAAAACAGAAAAAAAAACAGTCTTTTTTTTATTAGGCTAAATTATTGAATGCCTTCTTTTGAAGACAGTGAGATGTAATTTATGGAAGATGTGGCAGCGATTTCTAGCAAATAAAACGGTTGTACATAGGTGTGTTTACTACCTTAAATTGCAAGTAATACCTAGTAATTGTTTTTAGTAGATCAATTTAGCTTTAGATAAATTATCGACTTCCTTTTTAGAGCACTCTTTACAGAGCAATGACTTGATTTTGATGACTAATCACATACTTTGGTCAATAAATTTGCACATGGTTCCAGGTTTGGTCATATATTAGTCAAACAAAAGAAATTTACTGTAATATAAGTAACAAGTAAGAGGGTACTTTGAGTGGTTGGCATTAGGAAGGGCATCCAGTTGTAGAAACCATGCCAAATCAGACTGAAACCTGGTGCAGCTCCACAGCTTACCAGTTTTCAGTCAAACTGTCCAACCCATGCCAGCATGGAAAACAGATGTTAAATGATGATGTTGGACTGTTAAAAGTCCTGTCCAACCAATCAATAGTCAAAGATGTTCTAGATTTCTCTTTTATTTAAGCATATCTCTAGAATTCATTGTGCTCTTTCTTCTTAAAGACAGTAGAAAGTAATTTAAGGGAGATTTAGCTGCTATTTCCAGCAGGTTACTGTAGTGGCTCAGCAAGTGCTAAGCTCTTGACTATATAGTAAAAATAAAACTTCATGTTACCCTTTTGTGTTACTCTTGTGCAAAGCTAATAATTCTGTTTAAATCAGCCAGTCTAGCTGTAAAAAAAAAAAAAAACAGACCACGTGTGTTTCTAACTCAATTGTTAGTGATAGAAAGGGCAACCCCTCCTAACTGTTAATATATTGTCCAAATTTTGGCACAAGTAGCCAGCAATTTTAGTGGGAGGATAAGTTGATTACATGGATCCCAGTTTTCAACTTGAACTTATTTTACCAAATCTGAAAGGATGAAAGCAAAGTGGACCTTAGGGAGAATTTGAACTCAGAACATAGAGATGGAAAAAAATTTCAGTAGACATTTTGTCCAGTGCTCAGATGATTAAAGGATATTATTGTTAAAGGGACACAGAATAGATACAAGGGTTTAATTCTTTAGCATTTAAACTGACCATATCCGGCCCAAATATTCTGCCCATTTTATGTTCAAACTGGTCAGATCCAACTTCAGACAATTCTAGAAACAAAGAAGCACATCATCAAAATCTCAGTGCTACAAGATAAAGCATGATTAATTCAAAACAACATGAATAAATAAAGCATTACAGCTGACAAAGAAATCTGAATACTGAAGGGTTAAGAAACATTCATGTGAGAAGTTTTGCTTCAAAACACTAAACAAATAAACAGAATGTTTCCTTGGTTTTAAGAATGGAAAGAACATAGTAACTGCTTTGTCTAATTTATTTTTCTTCGTTAATTTTATTAAATTCTAAATATGAACATGGCTATAATTTATTTTAAAAAAAAGACCCTTTTATTAATTACTTTCTTATTCAGAAGAAACTCTGAATATCCTTTGCACAAGTTTTTGGCTTGGTACCAAGAAATGATTTAAACACCAACATTACTAAAAGATACCGGATAATACTGCAAGAAATTTCATTTCTGCTGTATGAGTCACAGAAATTAACTAGACATCATATAAGAAGCATTGATTGATGGTGGTCAGATGAAAGTTTTGGACTAAATCTAATGTACATTCAGCTAGCTGAATGAAAATATATGGAAGAACTATATATTATTATTATTATTATAATATATATATATATATATATATATATATATATATATATATATATATAGAGAGAGAGAGAGAGAGAGAGAGAGAGAGAGAGAGAGGAGAGAGAGAGAGAGAGAGAGAGAGAAAGAAAGACCCACACACAAAAGCTAGCCTAAAATACAGAAGGAAGAAAAAAACTAGTTTTCTATTTTAGGAAAATTTATGTAATATTTTCTGTAGCATATGACAGCAAGCTGGCAAACTGAAAAAAAATGTACTAGATTAAAAATGCCTGTCTGATTTCAAATGCAATGGCAGTCTAACTAGATTTATATTCCAATGTGGGTAATAAAATATATTGCAGTAATACACTGGGGTTTGGATCTACTGGCTGTATCTCTTCCACTGCAAAAATTGGCACTTTACCAAGTTCAAAGAAATCAATGAACAGAGTGAAACAAATGGAAAATAATGCATAAGGGAGAAGATTCAACATACAAAAGGAATGATTTGAAAAGAAATAACATCTCATTCTATCCATACCAGCATGAAAGAAAAGGGTTTATAAGGTAAATTAAATGGCTGATAAAGTAAATTGTTGGATGTGTGTGTGTGTGTGTGTGTGTGTGTGTATATGTTACTGTGTGTGTGTGTGTGTATATATATATATGTGTGTGTGTGTGGTGTGTGTGTGTGTGTATGTATCCAACATGGTTGACAGAAACTGTAGGAAGCCCATTTGTGTGTGTTTGTATGTCTGTCCCCCATAGCCACTTGACACCTAATGGTTGTGTTTACCTCCCCATAACTGGTTTGGTAAAAGAGACTGATAGAGTAAGTACAGGGTTTTAAAAAAATCAAGTACTGAAGTTGATTCATTTGACAAAATGTTCAAGGTGGTGCCCCAGTATGGCCACAGTCTAAAGACTGAAACAAATCCAAGATAAAAGATATAAATATACACGCACACAAACATATAAGGTGGTGGATCTTCGTTGTTTGATGGATGAGGATTCAGTTGTTCAATCAACCAGATATGATGCTTTTGAATTAACATGTAAGCGGCAGAGCATCCTACAGACACAGATGCATGTACCCTTAACATAATACTCAGTAGAATCAGGGTGGCCAAGTGTGTGAAGAGACTATCATTTCGATTACTCATACAGTTCATTTGATAGGCTTCTATACAATTTCCTGCACCTATTACACACAAACACACACATATATATGGTTGTGTGGTTAAGAAGTTTACTTTCTAAATAAAAAGGATTTTAAGTTCAACCCCATTGCATAGCACCTTGGGCCTACCAAAGACTGGTGAGTGAATGTGGAAGATAGAAACCAAAAGAAGCTTGTTGTGTGTGAATGTGTGTGTGTATGAGTGCGTACATAAATGAGGTGTGTGTGTGTAAACACACACTATAGGCGCAGGAGTGGCTGTGTGGTAAGTAGCTTGCTTACCATCCACATGGTTCCGGGTTCAGTCCCACTGTGTGGCACCTTGGGCAAGTGTCTTCTACTATAGCCTCGGGCCGACCAAAGCCTTGTGAGTGGATTTGGTAGACGGAAACTGAATAAAGCCCGTCATATAAATGTATATATATATGTGTGTGTGTGTGTGTGTGTGTGTGCCCCCCCCCCATCACTTGACAACCTATGCTGGTGTGTTTACGTCCCCGTAACTTAGCGGTTCGGCAAAAGAGACCAATAGAATAAGTACTAGGCTACAAAGAATAAGTCCTGGGGTCGATTTGCTCGACTAAAGGTGGTGCTCCAGCATGGCCGCAGTCAAATGACTGAAACAAGTAAAAGAGTAAAGAGTACCACACACACACACACACATACCAACCATCTTCACACACTCCTGTCCGCGAAAGCACTTTCTCTTCCTCCAACTTCCGATCACTTCAGAAATGTAACCGCACATGGACTGTTGGCAAATTTTCCCCGTTCCTTCTTTCCCTTTGGACTTTTCTGTTTTTCCGGTTTCCAACAAAGAACTATGCTCAAAACATAAAACAACAACTCTCTTCTTTCTCCAAGCATCATATTAATACATTGCTTGTGCTACATCCTCATATTTGTTTGTTTTCCTCTGTTTTTTGAATTGACTATATATGTGTGTGTGTGTGTGTGTGTGTGTGTGTGTGTACACACACTTTTTTTTATTAGGCTGCAAAAACATTAAATGATGTTTTTGCAGCTTTGAAAAACAGTATATTACTCTACCTTTGGTATTTGAGTACTATTTTCTTCCACCTTGTTTTGCATTTATGAGCTTACTTGTGTATGTGTACACACACACACACACACACACACACACAAATATATAATACATGTATATGTGTAGGGACAGTGTTTCTTTTTCCTTGTCTTGTCATCAAAAGATAGTTATAAATGAGTGTCACTGTCATACAAGCTGTCTTGTTTGTTTGCAATCTTTCATGAAAACCTGTTCAGCTATGGGGAGATATCACCTTGCTTGGAAACAGGTGGACGTTGATAACAAGGTCATCCGGCCACAGAAAAGCTGCCTCAACGCATTCCTTCTGATCCATGTAAGCATGAAAATCATCATCATCAACATTCAACATCTGTTTATTCCATGTTGGCATGGGATGGACGATTTGACAGGAGCTGGTAAGGCCGAGAGCCATACCAGGCCATTATCTGCTTTGGCATAGTTTCTACACCTGGATGCCCTTCCTAATGCCAACTACTTTACAGGGTGTACTGGGTACGTTTTACATGGCACCGGCACCAATGCATTTTACATGGCACTGGATGTTAAAACGATATCTAAACACTCACTCACACACACATATATACACATAAATAAACGTACTTACACATATATTAACACACACATATACATAGACATACATATGTACACATGCACGATTTAGACCTCCCCCATAACTAGGAGAGAGGAGAAGAGCACAACTCATGCATTGTAGTAGCAAGAAGTAACACAAGAGGTTATTAAATTCAGCACATCATATCAAGAACTTCTGGCAAATACTTGCATCACAGTTGAATTCCCTACAGTTACAAAAGGACCATGTGCTACTCTTAAACCAGACAATGGACTAAATCAGTGGTTCTCAATCAGGGTTCGTATATGATTTTTTTTGGGGGGGTGGGGGTCCATGTAATAAAACAGTAAATTGGGGATCCACAATACAATAGTATTTTAAGGGCCCCTGAAAAAATTTTGTTTTAGATGTATGTATTGGTATGTATTGCAAGAAACTGCTAGGTTTCTTTCTCTAACATTTTACACAGTTCAACTAATGCAAGTTAATGTGTGAAAAACAAAATAGGAATTTTGTAAGAAGTTTCAATAAAACTAATTTTTAAACACTGAATGGCTATAGGGGTCCACCAGACTAAAATAGTAATCAAAGGGATCCATAAATGAAAAAAAATGGTAAAGAACCCCTGGACTAAATAGACAACTCGAGATTAAGTACGGTCTATCTAAAGGATTTCCATACTGTTTCCATCCACTGAAACTCATTCACAAGGCTTGGGTCAGCTTGAAGAATATGGCAGAAGGCAATTGGCAAATATATTTTACTGTGAAATTGAACCTTGATGTAATTAGTTTTTATCTTGTTTCATTCATTAGACTGAGGCTATGCTGGAGCACTGCCTTCAGGAATTTTAATAAATGAATCAATCCCACTAATTTTTTTTTAAACCTAGTACTTTTGATCTGTTGTCAAACTAAGAAAAACATAAACACACCAAAACTGGTTTCCAAGTGGTGGTAGGGGACAAACACATACACAACAGACTTCTTTCAGTTTCTGTCTACCAAATCCACTTACAAGGTGTTGGTCAACCCAAGGGTATAGCAGATAACACTTGCCCAAGGTGCCATGCAGTGGGACTGAACCCGGAACTATGTGGTTGGGAAACAAAATTCTCACCACAGAGCCATACCTACAGAACGATTTTCTTAACACTCCATCAGGAAGATCATTCTTTCAAATAATAATAATGGTTCTTGAAACCAAAAATGAAAAGATAAAGAGTTAGCATAGAAAAATGCAGAACAGTTCCATCTTTCTATCTTCTTAGGTTTAATACAACAAAGTTAAACCTTTCCTCCTCAAAGTGAGTACTCTTTGTTACGTACATGGGTTGGTTATAACAACTATATTGTCATCTCACCCCAAATTCACAGCTCATGTCAATGTGAAGAGAAATCAATATTCAAAGAGATAGAAGAATAATATTACCTGTTTATTTAACATTAACAGGGCTTGTTTAAAATATGAGATATATATATATATATATATATATATATATAAATAAATAACATTTTTCTTTATGTTTATGAATTTGTTTGGCAAGATTCCTAGACTAAACAAGACAGGAAAAAACATGTGGATGGAAGGGTTGCTGAAAAGGTCACAGATGTGTGATGAAAGCCTTCCAAACAATGGACATAAGATAAAATAAGAACAATAATAAATGAGTGAAGTACAAATATATAGTGTGTTGATTTGACAAAAAAGAAGTAAGGAATGACCATCCAAATATATAACAATAACATTTTTTTTCTTTTTTCTTTTCAAACAGTGTTTCTCAATAATTTTTTTTACTTATGGACCCCTTTCATTCCTATTTTACTTGGATGGACTATTCTAGCCATCTAATATTTTTTAAAAAATCATATATTTTTATGATTAAATATTATTAGGAATTGTTTTTAAAAAAATTAAAATATCTTGTATATTGCAGAAGTATAAACAATTTATTGCTGATAAATTTCAACAAAATCTTATACGGACCCCCAAGGATCATATGGACCCTGGTTGAGAACTAAACCACTGTTCTCAAACAATGGCAATGTTAATATGTCAGTTCTATGACTTGATTTCTGTAAACTAAATTTGCAAAATAATAAGCAGTAGAATTAGAATTAAAATTATTCGACATCACTGATTAAAAATGTTTTTTTTTTTCTTCTTGTTTTTCATCTTGAAGTGGAGTTGAAACAAAAAATGAGATAAGTGTTGACAAGTAAAAGATTCATGCTGCTACTTGCTTCAAGTCAAACATTCATTTAAACTGGAACTTCTTAAAAGATTATGTATCACAGTAACCGCATGATGATGAACACAGTAACAAAACAGACAACAATGAAGAGAAGAAAAAAATACAGATTAACCACATCACCATCAATATACATGAGGGGGTGCTGGCTTTAAGGGTACACAAAAGGCCTGGTTTGGAGACCCAACCTTCTGAGTTCTTATACAGGGTTTAGAAAAACTGAAGAGCAGCTGCAATAAGTGTGTGAATCTAAGAAGGGAATATGTTAAATAAAATTATAATTAACTGATCTTACTGTATTTTCTTTTACTCAAAGCCAGGAACTTTTTAGCAACCTTAATGTGTGTGTGTATGTATGTATGTATGTATACATGTATATCTTTTACTTGTTTCAGTCATTGGATTGCAGCCATGCTGAGGCACAGTCTTGAAGGATTTTAGTTAAACAAATCACCTGCAGTACTTTTTTTTTTTTAAAGTCTGGTACTTATTTTATTGGTTTCTTTTGCCAAACTGCTAAGTCACAGGCATATATAAACAAATCAACACCAGTTGCCAAACAGTGGGGGTACAGACACAAAGACACACACACACATGCATATGTTTAGGTATGTATGTATGTATACAATAGGGGCTTCTTTCAGTTTCTATCTACTAAGTCCACTCACAAGGCTTTCGTCAACCTGAGACAATAGAGGTACCATGCAGTGGAACTGAGCCCAAAACCAGGTTGTGGGGGAGCAAACTTCTTACCACATAGCCATATCATGTTTTACATGTTGGTAGGGTTTGGATGGGTCTACTTTTCACCATTATAATCTGGGAGGCTTGGCATCCTAAAATATGACAACATCAATTCTTAGATGCCCCAGTTCCCTATAGATGCACTCCGAGTACTGGTCCACCAAATTCTCAATGACTGAAGCTAATTACACTTTCAACTAATCCTTTCCCACATGTCATCCTTTCACAGGTGCTATCTCACCCAGCATTTACCGTCTGCTTCCACAAATCCCTCAGCTCACTTCTTCTCACATCTTCAACTTCTACAGGAACACAACTGCAGGAACTGTTTCTACTAAGAGCTCACTAGCTACTGACTTCAATGCCCAATCAGCCTCTCAGCAAACTTGTGCTCTCTCTTTCATGAAATTTAACATTCTAGATCCAATAGATCGTGCTAGACACATTGAAAACTGAACAAGTAAAACTACAGGTTTTATCTCTACTTGAGCAGAAAAAGTGGCAGCAACCTGACTAGCTTCTGTCTTAATCTTCCTTTATCTTCATCTTCTGTCCACAGAGAAATTAGTAGCTTATAGCTATTTATTGTATATACAATCTACGACTCAGCTAAACTACATTTCAAATTATTGAAAAGCAATGAGTAGACTACGAATGAATGAATTAATTTACTCCATGATGTCAGTGTTTGAATCATCATCATTTAATATCTGTTTTCCATGCTGGCATGGGTTAGATGGTTTGATAGAAGCTGGCAAGCCAGGATCCACACCAGGTTCTATTGTCTGTTTTGGCGTGGTTTCTATGGATCAATGCCCTTCCTAACACCAACCACTTTACAGAGTGTACAGGGTGCTTTTTACATGGCACCAGCACTGTTAAGCAAATCAAATAAACCAGTTTAGCTAAGTTTTAAGTTGTATATATTATATATATGTTTTCTAGTATACAAGTTGAATTTTTCTGACAAATTTACATCCAAAGAAAACAACTTTGGAGGACCAAAAACTCATTGTGAAATGCAGCAAGATCTGGAAAGATAGTGGCAATGTTTGAAAGTTTCACAACATGTTTACATTATATACCACAGTGACTTGTATACCAGAAAATACGGTAAATGTAAGCTACTAATCTTTCCATGGATGGAAAATGGGTATTCTTTCTCCAATCCTAAAAAGACTAAAAATCAGAATGAGTTCACTATTCTGCCCATAAATAAAATCTATGCCATAAACCATTTTATTTATCTTCATAGTGAGGCTGAAATTGTATGTTTATTAAAAAAAAAGGTATAGCCAAGGTTTCAAACATGATACATAGTGCACTGCACTGTAGATTAAAAAGAATTAATCATTGAAAAGTTTAAGAAAAGCAGTTAGTTGGCACAAATGGCAAGGAACTGAATTAAATATCATATAAGATTTAATCTTAAACTTCTACCATTTTCAAGTCGGTTTTAACTTTCATGCTTTCAGAGTTGGTGTAATATTTTTTGAATATATGGTGGGGTAGATATGAATGGCTATACACACTCCCCAACAAAAATCGGCCTATTGCCAAAGGAAGAAATCAATAATGAGTGATAGACTAGCTATACAACAGAGGAGAGAAAATACCAAAAGACTACAATGAAGATGAAACTGAAATCAAGAAAGCTAGAGCCCATCAATGTACAACATAAAATAAACCAGTGCAGAACCTGTTTATTTTCTTACTGTGCTTGTTGTTGTTGTGTTCTAGTTAGCATTTGTTTCAGTTTCAACAAAATCAACAAACGTTTGACTAATTCGTTGTACTACCATTCAACCAAATTTCGTTCACAGGAGAAAGTACTGTGTTCTTTACACTAAATAAGGACACCACAAGCTACATAAAATATTGTGGCATTTATGCTTTACCCAATGATATTAGCAATCTAAATAGGAAATGAAACCAGGTCATAGAATTAATCTGCAGAGAAATTACTAATGCACCACAATGCCTGCAACATAATAGTTAATATAATAAACTAATTTCTAAGTAAATAGTAGATATCAGATATCAACACAAAAACATATTCTCATGAAAGAAGAGTTCAATCACACACACACATTACAAAAATTCTATATACTGCACAATACACCCATTTTATTTCTTCATTTTGTGCTTTCCACTCAGTATGTATTTCGAATATTTTCAAGCTTGGGTGATAAACTTTATCTTTTGCCTGATTCAGACATCAGCCTCTGGCCCTTCTACATATGGCTAAACAATAAAACAAAAACAAACAAAAGAAAATGCAACCCCAATCAATGAAAGAAACTCAAATTTCCAGAAAGCTGGTTTCATCCAATTTATATATCACAAAAGAACAGTGAGTATATAAAAGGACACTGATAGAGAATTCATTGTTATATTCAGCTCATTACTAAAACCGAGTTGCTCAGTTAACTTTCCCCACCCTCATTAAAGAATGATCATGTATCCAACACAACATCAATAAATATGTATGCAATGACCAAAGCACAAATAGGGAGATACTGCAACAAAATAAAACTCTTAGGACTAAGCAACAGAGCAGTTTAGTAGTGTCAATACCATGACAATGATGATGGTGATACATTTCATAGTGTGAAAAGCTAATGTTCTCTAAACTGACCCTAGAGTGTTTTTATTTAGCCAGTTGATCAGCGTGTTAATGAAGGGAAAATTTTTACAATATATTTTTGTAAATAGACACAGATAGAGTGTTTCTTATTATGAAAGTGTGGTTCAGTGTACACTGCTAACTGGCATCAGATGAATGTCAAAGCAGTCTTTAGAAGGAAACTGAAAGGTTTTGACAAATAAAGAGACAAAACAATGCTTTTGAATCAGGATTTGAAAATGTGTTCCTTATAATGTAAACCAAAATATGACCAAAATATAATGACTAATAAATGAAATGTTAGTGGCAACATAAGACCAGTTTGAAAATCTGAGCAACTTTCAAAAGTTGTACCATGTAAATAACACCCATTACAAAATAGTTGGAATAGGAAGGACATCCAGCAATAGAAATCAAACCAAAACAGACTATGGAACCTGGTGCATCTCCTGACCTTTACAGTTCCTGTCAAACCCATCCAACCAATGCCAGCATAGAAAATGGATGTTTGATGATGATGATGAGAGAGCTACATCTCCTTTAGTCTCCAAATTGTAGATAGAACAGTCTCCAGATATAGGGGTTAGCACTGAATATAGAAACAGGCAGTCCTAGATCAAAACACAGGCTGCTTTTTAGCAAAGCGTAGCACCAAACAGCCACCCAACTTAGGGTTACAGGTATAGCAATGGGAGACAACAAAAAAGTCATTTATTGATGAATCACATCATCTGCCAATGCTGGATAGAAGAACTTTGTGAAGTCAATGACCAGGATCACAGAGTTGCCAAAGTGTACTACAGCTAAAGTCTTAGGACCCAGCAACTAACTAACGAAAAACTTGAACAGGACAAGCTCAAAAATTGCTGATTTCACAAATAGTAATAAGAATCTTCATCTAGTACCCAATGTCAAATGTACTGCTATCACTTAAGTTTTGTGAGGACAACTTATGAGTTGATTGGTATATGGATTAAAGATTGTGTAAATTTTTTAACAGGCACACTGCTGGTGTCACAAGATATACTAACGTTA
This sequence comes from Octopus sinensis, assembly GCF_006345805.1. Classification (NCBI taxonomy): domain Eukaryota; kingdom Metazoa; phylum Mollusca; class Cephalopoda; order Octopoda; family Octopodidae; genus Octopus; species Octopus sinensis. Next base: position 45,724,918 of record NC_043005.1, on the reverse strand, counting down.
TTTATTTATTTATTACTAGCAATATCGCCTGGTGTTGCTCGGGTTTGTAAGGGAAATAACTATATAAGCATTTTTAGAGAGTTATAGCCAAAAAATAGCAAAAAAATGCATTAAAAATGGAAAAAAATGATAGTAAATTTTTTTTTAAATCGTTGACTCATCGTAGACATTTTTAGAGAGTTACTTCCCTTATATAATAGCGGGAAAATGCATTAAAATGGAAAAAAATGATGGTAAATTTTTTTTTAAATCGTAGGCTCATCGTAGACGCGCGCTAATACCCAGAAGGGCTCGATATGAATCACGACTATAAGATACCCGGTTTTGGTTAAACTGCACCGCAAAATGTGGGAGTAGTTAGGAATCTAAATCGTAGGAGACAGACACACAACTTTACTTTTATACATAAAGATTTTTACACAAGAATATTATTGACAGTAACTTCAAAGTTTCAACCAGTTAAATCCTCATCAGACTAGCCAAAAATTTGAAGTCACTGTCAATAATATTCTTGTTTAAGAATAATAAGTATGTACTCTACAAGAGTATCAAGTAATCCATCAGATTAATGTAAAATTGTTTTTATTATAACAGAACGTAAAAATAAACATTAATATATATTATATATAGTTCAGAGCTGAGATCCAGACATTCTCCATATAGATTACACTTAGCAGTGCTCAAAAAATTATAATTGCTTATTTATATATAGATATATGGGGAGAGTTCATGAAAAAAACAAAAGATGAAGACAGGTGGTGTAGAAAACAAACAGATGTATTAGTATAACGCTCAGGAAATGAAAAAGTCTTTTACGTTTCAAGCCTACGCTCTTCTACAGAAAGGGACACAGAAAGAAACAAGGAGAGAAAAAAAATGTATGTAATATATGCACACACTCACACTTTAAATATTAAAATTTATGTTTAACAAAAGAGAAAAGTTATTGAGACATTATATTCAAAATGTTGGAGCAAAAAGATAAGTTATACATCTATCCATATATAATTATTACAACTGACTAACAATGTAACATAATTGGAATATATATGGGTACCACTAATACTAAAACATCAAAATTCCCCTGACAAAATTTTGAATAAAATGTGTGAACAGCCCCATTTAAGAAGGGTGAATCATTTTTGGATAAGCAGTCAATATTAAATGTCTTGAAATTATATTCGAAAAGAAGATTTACTTTTGAATATCAACACAAACAATTCACAGTTCAGAATGAAAGTTGCCCTTTACTAAACCTGTAAACATTAAATAATGTCAGCTGCAAACATCACCAGACCATATGTCAGGCAAGCCAACATTCACCAAACAAAGCAAATCATCTCAATTTTCAGGTGGTTCCATCATGACTGAAACTATTCTCATCATCATCCACTACTTAGCATTGATTGATTTTTTTTCTTTCTTCCCCATGAATCGGTTCAATAGGTTTGCCTAATGGCCTTTATCCAGCTATTCTCATGAGCTTGATCATTTCATCTATTAACCCTACTACCCTATATCAATATATTAATAAGCACTTTGTATCTTCATGGCCAACCTCTATTCTGGATATTGTTTATATATTAACAACAAATCTGAGCACACTACAAGTACCACTGGATGTGGCAATACTTGTTTTAATATTATATAATTTCGCAATGAAAGAACAGTGAAATTGTCTAACATACACACACACATATTATCATCATCATCGTCATCAGTTTTCATGTACACTCTTTTTCCATGGTGGCATGGGGTGGAATACTGTTGAGGCTGTATTGTACAGCTGAGTGCCTTTTGTTATGCTAATCCACACTTGTTTTCAATTAAGTTAATTCACTGTGGATTCACATTAACTGAGCTGCTGAATTAGGGACATAAACATTGTTACTGATAACTGAACAGTGTCAATACGGATATACACCCACACATACACACACAACAGGTTTCCAAACAATTTTCATCTACCAAATTCTACTTGTAAGGCACTGATCAACCTGAAGCTGTAATAGGAAACACCTGCCCACAGTAACATACTATGGGATTGAACCTAAAACTGCATGGTTGCAAAACAAACTTCTTAATCCCACAAGCATTCCAGCAGCTATAAATATACATACATATATATATATATGTATATATATATATATATAACGGGAAGGTTTACGAAAATAAACAAAAGATGAAGGCAGGTGGAGTACAAACAAACAAATGTATTAGTATAGTGCTCAGGAATAGAAATAGAAAAAGTCTTTTACGTTTCAAGCCTATGTTCTTCGACAGAAAGATACACAGAAAAAAACAAGGAGAGAAAAAAAGGAGAAAATAAAATATATATATATATTTCAATAATTTAACAAAAACACAACGTATATAAAATTCATAGCTAATTCCTCATCAGTCAACATCCTGTAGGACTGGAGATGAGAGAAGGACAGATAGGAAGTCAGAACGAAGGAAGAAGTAAGTATTAGGGAGGAAAAGAGAGAAAAAGAGTGTGGGTGGAAGGCAAAAGATAGGCAAAGAAAGAGACAGAGAGAAGAAATTTAAGAAAATGTGTGAACAGCCTCATTTAAGAAGCGTAAGTCATTTCTATATATGCAGTCAATATTAAATATCTTGAAATTATATTCAAAGATTTACTTTTGAATACCAACAGAAACAATCCATGGTTCAGAATGAAAGTTGCCCTTTAGTAAACCTGTAAACATTAAACAATGTCAGCTGCAAACATCACCAGACCACATGTCAGCCAAGCCAATATTCACTGGACAAAGAAAATCATCTCAGTTTTCAGGTGGTTCCATCACGACTGAAACTATTCTCTATATCATCCACTACTTAGCATTGATTTTCTTATATATATATATATATATATATTATATATATATATATATATATATATAAGATTTTCTTATATAGATATAAGAAAAGGCACAAATAATAGGCTTTACACATTTATATATTTGCTTATCTTACACTTACAGTTGTTTCTATTAAGCATTTTAGGTGCGTTCATGGTTCCATTTATTCAACAGGTCGATTGGAAAAAGTGAATGCTCTATACAAATACTTATCGTCTTCAGAGTTTGCGCAGCATGTGCCAAAGCAAACGCAAGCAAAAATATTAAAATTTTTCTCTTCGCTCCTCTTTCTATATCTTTATTACTTTTATTTTCCCATTTATTTTGGTACATGCTGTGCAGACTCTGAAGACAATAGTATTTGTAAAGATCATTCACTTTTTTCAGTCAATCAATTGACCGACTGAATAAATGGAACCATGAACTCACCTAAAAAGCATATCAGAAACAGCTGCGAGTGAGTGGATTTGGTAGAGGAAAAGTGGAAGAAGCCGGTTTCATATATTTTTTCATTTACCAAGGCCTATTTCCCATGGGGCGGGGGTAGGTCACAACAAAACACATGCCAGGCATTCCATTCATTTCCCAGCTCAGAGGCAAGTCCTGTCCTATGCTATGCTGAGGTCAAGGCACAGAAAGCAACCCCCCATATCAGCAACAGAGCCCGACATCATATGCTGTTTACCCCTGCCGCATCATCAATTCCCCTTTCAGCAACATCAATTCACTCACCCATCCACAAACACTCTCCAAGCTTTCCTATCATTAATAAATTCTCTTGCCTCTCTCACTCCAATACCTCTAACCACCAAAGCTTTCCTCACTACATCTATCAACACAAACCAAGATCTGCTTCAGGTTCTGCTGCCAACCACTTCTGCCTTCATCACCCTCCTTACCATTCACTCTACATCCATCCAAACCACCTCAACATTTGTTTATTCATTCTGGTACATAGATTTTCTCTCATTCCTGCTCGTCTACACACCTCCTCATTCCTCATCCTGTCCATCCATGTCATACCAACGATAGCCTTCGAACATCTCATCTCAAACACATCTAGTCGCCTCCTTTCTGCCTCCCTCAGACTCCTCATTTCTGCACCATATAACATCGTCGGCACAATCATGCCCTCATGTACATCTCTTTTCGCTTTCACACTCAACATTTTATCTTTCAGCATACCTTTCACAACTCCAAGTATCTAACTCCTCTCCCTCACTCTATATCCCACCTCCTCAGCCAACCCCTCCTCATCCACCGTCACATGTGATCCCAGATACTTAAAAACACTCACCTCCTCTAACATCTCACCATTTATACTTACATTCATCCTACAAGCCATTCCATCTCTCGAACATCTCATCACCTTAGCTACGTTCACTTTCAGTTTCCTCAGTTGCTCTTCCAAATCTGCCGCCAGTGTTGTATCATCAGCAAACAACAACTGACTCACCTGTCATTTCTCTCCATTCTCTCCCACCATTTGGGCTCCCCTACCAATGGTTCAAGCATTCACCTCTCTCACCATACCATCTATATATAGATTAAACAACCATGGAGACATCACCCAACCTTGTCTTAACCCCACCTTCACGTCAAACCACTCACTCACTCACTACACCACCCACCCTAATGCATATGTATAGTGGGGCCAATTCAAGCCTTTCAAGGTGGTGCTCCAGCATGGCTCCAGACCAATGACTGAAACAAGTATTAAAAGATAAAACAGTAAATAGTGCTACAGACAGAAACCACCCTTCCCAACATGCTTGTCATGTCAATACAATTAGACTACTTACTAGATGTACCACAGACAGCCTGCCTTAAATAAGACAATTTATAGCACACTCATTGGTTAAATAGCATACAAATTAAATTTGTTAGTAACTCAATCTGTTGTAAACACAACCATCACATTTGCTTTCATTACTTACAACAATGAATGGAATGAATGGAAATTCTTTGTTTATCCTAAATGAAACTATCAATGAAATATCGCTTTTAACAGTGTATCTCCGTTTTTAGTTTAGAATGTCAGTGGAAATATTTCCTATACATTAATTTATCCTTATAGCTTCACATAAGGGAAGTTGTGTGATGCGCAGAACCAAAAGATTACATGATATTATTATTGTTGAACCTTTTGGCACATAAATTGGTCATATCCAGCTCAAATGTTCTACCTGTTATATGTCTGAACCAAGTAAATCCAGCCTCTCACACCCTTCCCAACAATGTCAATCTAGAAATAAACAATCAGGTTATCAAAATCTTGATGCTACAAGATAAAGCATGATTGATTCAAAACAATATGAATAAATAAGAATTACATTTGACAGTGATCAGAATGTTAAGGGGTTAACTTCAGGATCCAACAGACCTATGATAAAAACCAGTCATGATTTTCCTGTATTTTATTTGGACAATGTATATACCTGTTATTTTTAAATCCCTAGGAGGGTGTGGTTTGAGAGTGATTTGGCTACAATTTCTAGCAAGTTGAGCAACCATACAATGAACCCATATTTTACTTAGATATAATGTAAGACAACATTAATCAATGTGCTGGTTTCTTTTTAGAATAACAGGAGGGTGTGTTTTAATAGCGATTTGGCTGCTATTTCTCGGAAGTTGAGCAACCATACTGTGACTTATGTCAGCTCAAATAAATGTTTGTTGTGGTCTAATGCATAAATACAAAACATTTTACTTAAGCAAAAAACAATGTCAATAGTCTATTTTAATCAAGAAGTAACATCAGTCTTCAAAATTGTGCTGGCTAAAGCAGGCCACTTCCTTCAATTTATTGGCTATTCATGTTCAGGAATGAAACATTTCAAAACTAGAGGCAATGATGATTTGGCAGGATTGCTAGAGTATCAGAGAAAGTGTCTTGCTGTATTTAGTTACAATCCTATATGCTCTGAGTTCAAATTCTACTGAGGTCAACTTTACCTTGCATCCTCTCAGAGCTGAAAGTGCCAGTCAAGCAGAGGGTCAATCCACATTCCTTATTACAATAGAAGAGATTAAGACTAAAATGAATGGAATTATAACAGTGTAACATGATTTTTTTTTTCCTTGTGTGGCAATTGTTATTTCCTATTTACTCACCCCAAAAAAGTATGAAAAATGGCCAGTATTTCCTTCAAACTTTGCTTCTGTTACATTTATTCAAACCCCAAAGAATCTCTCATTCTTAAATGAGACAATTCAAACAACAGAAACAGGTGAGTCAGATGCTAAAAGTGGAACATTCAAGGAACAGAAGTAGTGAAACCACTTAAAACATTAAATTATCTCACACACACACACACACACACACACAACTTCATAATTGCTAAGAGAACCAGGCCAGATAATTTAACCTAATTAGTTTTCTTTTCCCTATGCTCAGAGTTCAAATTCCATTGCAGTTACATTTGCTTTTATCTGGCTAGTACAAGAAAATTTCACCAGTACTGTATTTTGTATACAAGTTGAATTTTTCAGGCCAAAATTTACAGCCAAAAATGGTAGGCTGACTTATACACCAAGACAACTTTGGAGAACCAAAATGTCAATGTGAAATACAGCAGGATTTGGAAAAAAGTGATGATGTCTGAATATTTAACACTACATGTTTATATCATGTGCTACATTGACTTGCATACCAGAAAATACAGTAATGTTGTTGGGTCAATTCATATGATTATATTCTAACCTGTTTTAAATTAATGTTTTATAGGGATTAAAAGGAACACCTTTGTGCCTAGCAAAAATAAAACCCTAAGAAAAATCAATACAGCTATTGTTCTATAAGACTTTGTGACAACGAGCAGCTGTTTTAATGAATATATGATGTACACTTTCATTACACAGCATCCAGAAGGATTAATTAGTTGATTCACATAGTTTAAAAGCTCAAACTAAATCAACTAATCCATGCAGTACTTCATCAAATGACTAAATAAATGAAAACTGGATATCAAAAGTTCATAAATTGCTAACATTTATCCATATATAATTTTCATTGCTCATTTCAATAGGACTTCACACCTATGCAAGAAATGGTCATTTACTTCAATACAGCCATTTCAGGTGGCAAACTTAATCTGTCACTTAACAAGACAACTACATGAAGCTTGGTGTGTCTTTAGTAGTTCATTCTGTTGCAAGCATTTAGTCTGAGGACACCCCACATTTGAATCATGGTATCTAATCCCCTTTTCCCAACTAGTGTCAGAGGCTCTTGTCTAATTAAAAAAAGAAAAATCTCTTCCGGAAACAATACACAATTTTCATTTTAAAACATATATTGCATAGCAATGAAGCAGTCAATTCTTTAAACTTTTACTTAAATAGGTAGTACCTGAATTACCAATATGATTCAGCAGTTACAATGCATAATGAAGCTATATATATATATATACATATGTGTGTGTGTGTGTGTGAGAAAAATTAGTTCAAGTAGAACAATTTTGAATGTTTTGGGGGATCCAAAAAGTTAGATTTCTAATAAAGATTCTTCATATCAAAATAGTAACTTGCTATTGCAAGTATTTGAAATATGAAAATATGACAATTAAAAATGTGTTATGAGTATTATAGGATAAAATCCTATATAAACCCAACTAATAGTTAAAAAATGGAGAAGAGAATATGTTAAAAGTTTTAAGGAATTTTTAATCCATACGATTCTCTCGAATGATAATGCTGACACGCAAGAAAACATGAAAATATTAGATTAATTATAAAAATAATTAAAATAATTATTAAACTAAATTAATCTAATAAAATGTTTTCTTGCATATCAATATTATCATTCGAAACAATTGAATGGATTAAAAATTTATAAAAACTTTTAACATCATCTCTTCTCTGTTTTTTAACTGTTAGTTGGGTTTATATAGGATTTTATCCTATAATACTCATAACATATTTATAATCACGTGTGTGTGCATGCGCGTGTGTATGTGTATGTGTGTATATATATATGTGTGTATATATATATATAAACATATTACAGTAATAAACTATATACATACAAAAGATTTCTTTCAGCTTCTGACCAATGAGTAAAGCTAATTCAAAGACTACTTTATCTTGTATATCCTGAATTACACAGGTCAACATGACCTTCCTTTTTAAAGGCTCCATGTCATTTGAAGAAAATTGGCTACTATTCCTAGCAGTTTGAGTGACCACATAAAGGCTCCTTTGTTTGGTTTTGACTGTGTATATATCATTTGCTTGTTTTACATACAATTTTCTTTCCATACTAGCACAGGTTGAACAAACATTACTGAGGTGTTTATAGTCGGGTGCTCTTTCTGTCACTAATACATGTTTATCCTACTTTTATAGTAGGATTTTATATCCTACTTGTCTTCAAAAGTACAAAGCTAGATGATGATTTTGTTGACAAAGCAAGTCACAAGTAACACCATTTTTAGCTAAACATTTGTGTGTGATGCACAGAATGCAAACAGCTACCTAAATACACATGTGCATGAACACACAAACACACGGCAGGTTTCCATGCTGTTTCAGTTTCCCATATCCACTCTCAAAGCATTGGTCTCCTGAAGCTACCATGGCAGACACTAGTCCAAGACTCTGCAGAGAGAATACAACTAGAGAATATGCAGTAATAAAGCAAACTGCACACACATACACACATATTGTATAGATGAAAAAAAGTGTGTTATTTGCATTTGCATATGCAAATCTGTTCAAATTATGCATAAATGGATGCAGGCATGGCAGTGTGATACGAAATTTGCTTCCCAACCATATGGTTCCAGGTTCAGTCCCACTGTGTGGCACCTTGGTCAAATGTCTACTATAGCCTCAGGCCAACCAAAGCCTTGTGGGTGGATTCTGGAGACAGAAACTGAAATATATATATTGTATACATACATGTGTGTGTGTGTGTGAGAGAGAGAGAAAGAGAGTGCTTATTCCCTACTACTACCTGACAACTGATGTTGGTGTGTTTACGACCCCGTAACTTAGCGGTTCAGCAAAAAGAGACCAAGAGAAAAAGTACCAGGCTTAAAAATTGAACAGGAGTTGATTTGTTCAACTAAAAATTCTTCATGGCAGAGCCCCAGCATGACTGCAGACTTATGACTGAAACAAGTAAAAAAATTAGAGATATATACATAATATGCATTTTGCAAATTATGATTGTCTATGAAAACACCCAAATGTTTTTACATCTTGAATTATATATGTATTGTCCTTGTAGCACACTATACAAATCATTGGTAATTGATTATTCAGCTCATTAGTTACAGTCCGTAACATTCTGAATCCATATTCCATCCAGTTCAACTTTGACTCATTCTTTCATCACCATCATCATCATTTAACATCCATTTTCTATGCTGACATGGGTTGAGTGGTTTGATAGGAGATGTCAAGGCCAGGAGCCATACCAGGATCCCCTCTCTCTCTCTCTTTCGGAGAGGCACTGAGCAGCTATACGCACAAAAACACTACCGAATTCAATCACAAAGCTTCGGTTGGCTCGGGGCTATAGTAGAAGACACCTACCCAAAGTGCCACGCAGTGGGACTGAACCCGAAACCATATAGCTAGGAAGCAAGCTCCCTCACCACATAGATCGATTACCTATTTTGGCAAGGTTTCTACAGCCCACTGCCCTTCCTAATGCATCCACTTTAGAGGGTGTGCTCTGTGTTTTTTTTACACAACCCCAGCACAGAATAACATAATATTTAATATGAGATAATACATGCAATATTTTGAGTGTATATAAATACTAAGAATGCATATAAATTATGGTGTGTCCACTGTGTGGCACCATGAGCAATCCTTTCCTACTAACGGCCCCAAGCCAACCATGGCCCTGTGAGTGAGAAGCTTGTAGTGCCTTTGTGTGATAAAAAAAAAGCAGCCAAGTATTGGGTCAATGTAATCAACTAACTCCTATTTCACAAATTTGCCAGCCTTGAGCCTAAATTAGAAAATTATTGATATTATTAGCATTTTCCTGCTCTCGATAAAACTCACATTACATTTCTAACAGCTACAGCTGGTGCTTTGCTCTCAGCCTTCCTTTTGTTTAACATTTTTTTTTTTTTGACCTCCTTTAAGTTGAAGTTAGGTCTCATTAGGGTGTAGGGTAAAAATATAAATCAAAACAGTAATATCTGCAGAAACACCCAACCTACTGGCGAAATGCTTATTTACTATAATTATCACAATTATAAGCAAAATAGAGTAAAATAAACCAACTGAAAACAGAGCTTAAGATTACTTGTATAGTCATAAATTACTTTGCAACCAAACTGAAACTTGTAGTATTAAGTAGATTTCGAATGTGTCAAAAGTTGTTATTGAAGAGGCTTGTCATTTAGAAACTAAATTCTGAGAGACATCATCCTTGATGTGGGGCAGCTTAAACAGGTAGTGGTTGTTTATGTAAATGACATCATCCTCATCATCATTATGACATTAAATACATCATAAATCCATGTAGCAACTGGAGGTATGAGTCGATGGCAGAAGGACAAAGATTAACAAACAAAAATTTGATAGCCTTACATTTCAGGACCTGGTTGGCAAGACAGGTCTATATTGAATGAAGGCTCAGTTATGTTGCTTTATTGAATTTTGGCATCTATCATCATCATTATAGATAATAGTTTCCTGGGACTTTTCCCACTCCGCTCTCACTCTGGATACTATACTTTCAAAAAATCCTTTTCCATTGTTAATTAGATCTCCTGGGTATCAAAAGCTAAACAGCTATTCTAAGTGAACTTTTCAAACATTTGAAAGAATTTACATTAAGAATTCTCTTACAACTACTGTTGTGTATCTGCTATAATGATCTTCTTCAGTCTATTTGCCTGTGATCCCACTCCACTAAACTATGCACCCATAGTTCACAGAGTACACTATAGCATTCACCTTTTCCATATATAGAGCGTAGCCACTTCCCATATAGTAGTAGATTCTTGTTTGCTTTCCTACTGATAAAAACTTTTGTGTTTCGAAGTTTACTTTTTGATTCCAGGCTTTGCTTCCATGTTCAGATTTTTTTGCATTGGTCGATTCAGAACTAGGTTATCAGCATACAGATGTTTGCATAAGTAGCCAGTCTTCAAACTCTGCTATTATAGCCTGGAAACAGTATTAAAGAGAATAGGGTGGAGAACCAAGCCCTGTTGGACACCTACCTGCACAATAAATTTCTTGTTCAACCTATTGTTATCTCTCACCTAACTGCTACAAGCCATTCATTTACACTTGGTTTTCTTAGTAACCACCAGACTACAGAGCAGGGTATTCTACCAAAGGCTTCTCCAAATCAACAAATGTTATGTACTACAGCTGCCAACTTAGCAGCTGGTCCCTCTATTGAGTTAACTTAGGGTAGTTCCTTCATTCACACACATATTCTCCACATTCAGTTACCTCTGCCCCTCTTCTCTTAGCATCAGTGACAGCAAGTGCACTGCTATCATTACATCCACACTGCTTTGCAATTTAGAATACCCACTACCCTATCCTCATGTCACACAACATTGAGAAACCTTTCACTTTCCACTTCTCATGTTGCTGAGTACACCTGACATCAAGCTTCTCTTTTAGCAATCTGATGTTATTCTTTGCTCTCCTATTTCTTCCATTCTTCCCAGACCTGTATTTTAGTTGCTATGTCACTTTTCATTGGTTTGGAACTTTGCTCCATTGACACATTTAGTCTGCGATGAGGAAGACAAAATTCAAATAAAATAAAAAGAGTTAAATCATCTCTCAAATAAGGATAAATTGAACATTTGAGCAATAGGGACCCTAGGATAACTACTTGTTTATATTGCCTTACCCACTGAACAACTAGTAAATTTGGTCAAGTGTCTATGATATATATATATATATATAAAGTTAATCCAGACATGAAAACACAACACGAGGACATGGAACAAATATAGTATTATTGGACACTCAGGAAAGAAGGAGGGTTTCACGTTTCGAGCAGAGCTCTTCGTCAGAAACATAGGAAAAGGAAAGATCCAGAGAAGGGAAGATGGAGGAAAAAAGTGTGTGTGCCCCCATTTTTTTTCATGCTAGCATGGGTTAGATGAAAATATATTACTGAGGCACAGTTTTACAGATGGATGCTTTCCTCTCGTTAACCCATACTTGTCTCTCAAGCAAAGGAGATCAACTTCCAAACAACATCATTGAGCAAAGCTCAGTGGTTTTCTGAGAAGTGCAATTGTAAACACAGACACATGCATAGATACACACATACATGCATTTTGTATTTATAAACACACATGCACATATATGTACACATACATATAAATATATATATATATATACATATGTATAAAAATATCTGCACGTGTGTGTATACATACAATTATACGAGGTGGTATCAAAAAGTTCCGGGACTAGTTATTTTTAATAAGAAATTATTTATTTACCTAAGTTTTAACATCATCTCCTCTGAAATAGTCACCTTGTCCAGCAATACACTGGTCCCAGCATTCCTGCCTCTTTTGGAATCCAGTCTGGAAGTTGTTTTCCGTGTGTTGAGGACCTTCTGCACTTTGCTCTGGATCTCAACAACGGTGTTAAAACACTGACCTTTGAGCTGTATTTTGATGTTGGGAAAGAGATGGAAGTCAGCAGGAGCTAAATCTGGTGAACAGGGCAGGTGCTGAAGTGATACCATGTTTTTGGTGAGAAATCACGAGTGATGAGAGCTTAGTGAAGAATTCAATTCTCTGCACTTCACAGATCCAGTCACTTTTGCTGAATATCCTCCCTCATATGCTTTAAAATGTCACAGTAGAACTCACGACTGATGGTCTGACCCGGGGGGACAAATTCTTGATGCACGATACCACATTTACACAGGTGACACTCAAGGCAGGTTTTCCAGGGATGTTCTCTGCTTTTGAAGTGCTTGTGCCATTCAAAACATTGTTGCTATAAGCTTGTCGAAGCATGTTCAATGTCTTTGTAGCAGACTACCCAAGTTTTAACACAAAATTTCACATTGGCTTTTTCTTCTAACTTCCTGTCCTTGACAAAATTGTAGACTACAGCATACACGTGATCACAAAAACACAAATTTCACAACTTGCAAAGTAAACACAGCAATGTCACTCAGCATAGTGCCTAATGAAGGTCACTGCTAGCTCTCACTGCGCATGCAGCTATGTGCTGCCATCTGTTGGCACACTATAGAACTAATCTGGGAACTTTTTGATACCACTTTCATATATACAAGCACACAATGGGCTCTTTTCTATATCTATCTACCAAATGCACTCACAAGATTTTGGTTAGCCCAAGGTGCCATGCAGTGGGACTGAACCTGAAACCACATAGTTGAGAAGAAAACTTAACCATACAGACATTCAGAACATCATTTAACATCTTCTTTCCATGCTGACATGAGTCAGATGGTTCAACTGAAATGAACAAACCGAAGGACTGTGCCAAGCTCCAGTGTCAGCTTTGGTATAGTTTTTATGACCAGATGCCCTTCCTAACACTAATCACTTTACAGAGTGTGCTCTGTGCTTTTTCTGTGGTACTAGCACTAGTGAGGTCACCAAGCAACTTGCAAGACAAGATTCCTCGACTGAATTGTGGAGTAGAGTATTGAGGGAGGTGGCTTTATGCTAGGTGATGAGAGTTTAAAGTATGATACAGGGACAGAAAACAGTGTATGCTGTAGAGAAGACACATGGCTATCCAAACTGGAGAAAGAAAGATGGCCATAGTGAGGTATCAGAGCATACTCTCAAGTTACACGAAGATGGATATAAGATAAGAGGATTGGTTAGGGTGGGTGGTTAGGTTGTGAGTGAGCTGCATAGTGCCAAGGACAAGGTCAAAGCAATGTAGAGGTAGAACTAGTGAGTGATGGATCAAGGTAGTGGGGCTGTCATTGGCAGGATGAGGGGGTTTACAGCGGAAATGGAGTGAAAGGGTGTTCAGTAGAAAATAAGCTGTTATGGGATGATTAAGAGAATATGGGTGATGAAAGTGGTTTCAGCAAGAGTGAAAACTGGTAGCACAAAAGGAGAAAGAAATATGTGCAGTTACACTTTCATATAATTGCTGTTTGTTCCTTCTCGAGCCATGCCTGGCTCATAAGGGCCCGTTTACAGGTTTCTTGGTGTATAGGTTCTCCACCTGGACGGGACGCCGGTCTGTCGCAGGTAAGCTGCAAGATGCAGGAGGAAAGAGTGAGAGAAGTTGTGGCGAAAGAGTCAGCAGAAGTTCGCCATTACCTTCTGCCAGAGCCGCGTGGAGCTTAGGTGTTTTCGCTCATAAACACATACATCACCCGGTCTGAGATTCGAACCCGCGATCCCTTGACCGCGAGTACGCTGCTCTAACCACTAAACCATGTGCCTCCACTTTCATATAATTACAACTGAATGAATAGTGCTGCATTCAAAAGTGATGGAGGGATGGGTGTTAGGAAGATGATTTGGGGAGAAAAGAGTCATCAGAGACAGATTAGGTGCAGAGGCATAGACATAAATGGCTTTTAGTGCTTCCTTTTTTTGCTGAGATGGACAAGTCTTCTTGAGTATAGCAAATCACCAATCATCTCCCCATGAAGCTCATTTTTCATCCCATGTCTTCCTGGGTCTCTCCTCTTCCACAGATTCCATCCACATTTAGTGACCAACACTTTTATACAACTATCCTCATCCATACTCATCACCTGACCGTACCAATGCAGTCTTCTCTCATGCACACAACATCTGATGCTTTTTATGTCCAATTTTTCTCTGAAAATATTTGCAATTTGTCGTTCATGCACAGTGATGTTGCACATGCAATGAGGCATGCTAATTTCATTTCTTTCTAGCCTTCACATAACATCTGCATTCATGGCCCATGTTTCACAATCATATAGCACTGTTTGTTATTCAAACAAAAGCATCATACAATCTGCCTTTCACTTTGAGAGAGAAATTTTGTTAACAACACAGGTAAAAACTCCCTAAACTTTCTTTAGCTGATTCTTATTCAGAACACCTTCCTCCATTGTTAATTTAATCACCTAGATAACAAAAACTATCTAGTACCTCTAAGAATTCTCCAAGGAATTCAAGAAAATTTTCCATGTGTTATTGTATATTGCTCCAGTACATCTGCCACATAAAGTCTGCTTACTCTGATAACCTTCTTGTGATCCCATTGCACCTTTACATGTCCTCAGTCGACACTGGGTACACTATACTGAATATCTGCCAACGCCTGTACATATCAAATAGGACCCATTATCCTGCTTACTCGAACCTTGGTTCTTTGATTCCAGGTTTTGCTTCTATACCTGGAATTTCTTTTCTAATTCTACTATAGATTCTGTTAGGAATATAACGTGGTAGAGTACAGTATAGAGCTCGTCCACCTTCAGAACTACCCAATAGTATTGGTAGTTTCATTATATACTTCCTAGTTTAAATTTGGGCATTCATCATATGTGAATATAAAATTGAAGAAATTGGAGTATAGTTGGACATTTGTTTATTATTCACTATATATATATATATATATATATATATATATACATACACACACACATATATTATGCTGATGGTTTGTTGTGCAAAGATCTGGAGTAATGTACTTTAATTGAAAAACTGGTTTCCAGAAGAGTAGTCAGTCAAAGAATACTTCCTCAATATAATCCATGCAAATATAGAGAAAGCAGACATAAAATGTGGAAATGAAACAATTTAGGGAAAATATTTGGTTGAGGATCTTCTAGGTATCAATGAACAGACACCAAGACAGAGCAGCATCAATGCTGAAAAGATGATGTCATTATTCTTGAGTAACACGTTTATCTGATGATCATTTTGAACTTGCAGTTTATGTCAAGTGATGATTGACCTGCTCACACCTGCTTTGTGTTAGCTGGAGAATATAATCAATCAAACATTTACATATTCGTTCTGCAAATTTAGTGAATAATGTGAGCATCAACAATAACTTAGAAATGGGATTTTTCAATGGGAAGAACTTACATTTTCCACTAGTTTTCTCAAAAAAAAAAAACTTTCACTTCACAGAATCCATTACACTCTTTGAAACAATATGATTATCACAAACACCTTTTCTTGCATTTTTTTTTTTACATATACTACGTACATATGTAAAAAAAAATTAACTAAATAAGGCACTGAGGTATATCCATTCACATTCTGTTTGAGTGGACTTAATCAACTGGAAGCAATTACATCACCACTGACTCCTTAAATATTTCTGGTCTTGTACCTAGAAATCATTACTGTAATTGTTAAGCAAAGGGTGGAGTTAACTATAGTTAGTTAATTAGTAATAAAGAACTGAAATTAGTGCCGAGTTTGAGACACAGTGGAGATGATTTGCATTTATTGCACTCAAAACCTAACAGATTTGACTTTAAATATTGTGGGCTTGATTTTGCATTTCATATAGCAATGGTTAATAAAATAACTACCCACTGTTTAGTCCAAGGTCATTCCTGATTGAAACAGAGCAAGGGTCAATGAAGATATCTCGGCAGTGATCATACCGTCTTTTTAGAAATATCTAGGACTACATTATGTAATATGACTCCTTTGTGTTTTTTTTTTTAAACTAGGCATTGATTAATAGAATATCTGGTTGCTTCTTTTAACAAGTAGAGAGACTGCCAAGCAGCTCCCCCAATAATACTATTTCCTCCATACATATTAGTGTCAACAGTGTCACAAGAGATTACCACCACTACTACTAGGTTTGGCAAAGAGATTAAAATGCTAAACAGGAAGTTTTACAATATCCAGACCAATATCTCACTGTTGATAGTTCAAATCTCGGTGATAACCAAGTTTGTTTTGTATCCCACAGGTTGATTAACCTTTTAGCATTCACCATTATTCTCTCAAAAGTAATGCTATTTTTCTTCTTTCTTTACTCCTGTTCACCTTATATCTTGAGGGCCAACACTGACGCCTCATCACCACCATCTTTATCCCTCTTTCCAGCCCCACCTCAATTACTTCCACTCAAGTAGTCATATATCTCCCCTCTACAGCAAAAAATCTATTCCAGCCCCTTTTTTTCATGCTAAACCCTTTAGCATTCACATTATTGTCATTGTTTTGAATTAATCAAGTATTATCTCATAGTTTTGCGATTTTGATGAGGTAGCTGTTAATTTTTTAGAATATTGTAGGGTTGGTTGGAGGGGCCAGATGCAGCCAGTTTGAACATAAAACAAGTAGAATATTTGGGCCAGATATGGCTGGTTTAAATGCCAAAGGGTTAAAATTTCGATTCTCCTTCACCTACATAAATGTTGGCTTTGAGCTGAATTCTTCTTATGAATAGTAACATGTCTGTTATGGGTGAATAATTCCACATTAGTTTCTCAAGTAGACCAGATTGAAATAAGAAGCCAGTTGCCTGGAACAGGATTTGAGCTTTGTATCATTCTAGTTTCAATTGATGGGGCAAGGAGCTAACATTTATATATTTACTATTCAATATATCATCATTTTATGCTTACTTAACCATGCTTGCATGGGCTAGATGGTGCTTTTCCAGCACAGCATTTTACCACTTGTGGTCCCAAGTTATCTTTTTGCTATTTTCCTATGGCTTTCTACAGGTTTACTCGGTGCTTCTTTACAAGTGCTATCCTCCATATACATCACATATCCATACTAGTGCACCTTTCCTGCACATTACATTCAGTTCCTCTTATAATAAGAGCTGTGTTACCAGTGCCGGTGGCACGTAAGAGAACCATCCGAACGTGGCCGTTACCAGCCTCGTCTGGCCCCCGTGCAGGTGGTACGTAAAAAGCACCCACTACACTCACAGAGTGGTTGGCGTTAGGAAGGGCATCCAGCTGTAGAAACACTGCCAGATCAGACTGGGCCTGGCGCAGCCTTCTGGCTTCCCAGACCCCAGCTGAACAGTCCAACCCATGCTAGAATGGAAAACGGACGTTAAACGATGATGATGATGATATATGTGTGAGCTAAGAACAGTGGAAGTTGTTTACTGTGATTACTTTACGATGAAGTCTTTTCAACAACTGGCTAGTAACATTAAGCAAAAGTTTGAGACCCAGTAATTTTGATAATAAGCAGCTGATAACATGTCTGTGACTATAATAAGCAGCTGCCAGTGTGTGTGTGCGTATGTGAGTATATACAAATGTGCTTTTGTGAGTTAATGTTTTGTTTTTATGTTCATTTATAACTTCTGTAGAGTACGGGTTTATTATTCTTAAATGAGAATATTATCGACAGTGACTTTAAAGTTTCTGCCAGTTAAGTCATTGGACGGTTTACAAATATATATATATATATATATATATATATATGTAGGTCCCGGGTTGATCCGGGGTTAACCACAGTAAGTAAGGTACTCAATACATAGCAGAGTAAAATTAATTTATTATATAGAAGGAGCTTCCTGAAGATTTCTCTTGAATGAAACAGTACTAGTCCTGTAGAAGCTCCTTCTATATAATAAATAAATATATATATATATATATATATATATATATATATATAATTACCTCATTTCTATTTTGGGTCCATTTAAACAGTAAAGATCTGATTGAAGGTATTCAATCCAATCCAACAACACACACATCGCATACATAAAAAAAAAATCACAATTATTTTCTTAATTTACAATAATTATTGAGGTATGTACAAGTTTGTGTTTAGTCACCAAATCAGTCCTGAGAGAACCAGACACTATGATCAAAAAAGCATTCCAGTCGTTACCACACTATGGTAGAATGTGTTTTAAGGGAGATCTGGCTGCTATTTTTAGCAGTTCAAATGCTCGCATCAAGAGATATAGTTGATTAGTGAGGTATAGCTGCTAAATAACTATTAATAATTTAGTCGAGTTCCCTTCTTAGTTTCATTAAATCCCATACGAAAACTATTTTAAGAAACGTTTTTTTTTCTTTTCTTTCTTTATCTTTCTTTTTCACACTTTCTATACTATATTTTTCATTCCTAATCAATAATATTGATTTCTAACATAAGCACAAGAGCTCAAATTTGCGGAATGGATATAGTCGATTATATCGATCGCAATAGTACTTTATTTTATCGACTCCGGAAGGATGAAAGAGCAAGTTCAGTCCGGCAGTATTTGAACTCCGATCGTAAACGACCATAACACTGCAAGGCCTTTTTACTCGAAGCGCTAACGATTTTTACCAATCCGGTGTAATATTAATATAATAAGCATCAAATGCCATAAAGAGTAATTTCTCACATAGGGCCAAGACCATAAATTCGGGAGTAGGAGTTAACTCGATTATATCGACCCCAGTACTTGACTGGTACTTTATTTTATCCACCCCAGAAGAATAGTTGAATCTGAACACACAACGTTAAACTAAACCCCGCAAATCCTTATCCAGTTCAAACGATTCTGTTGATCCATGATAATATTTTTTTTTAAATAGCACCAATAAAATTACTGATAATAGTAATAAAGAAGAATAAATATGCATCGAGAAGCAATGAAAAGCAGACTCCTCTTAAAGTGTCGTCGTCTCGTAAAAAAAAAACGAAATGCTAATAGCAGTAACAAAGAACAATAAAGACTACAGGACACGTTCGCGTTTAGAAATGTTTACAATCGAGGATGCGGTGGCGAGGAAGGGAGAAAAACTTGTCAAAAATCAATTTGAGACGTAAATGACATTAGCTTTATACATGAGGATTGCTTATAAAAACATAAACAAACAAAAAACAGAGACAACACTATGTAAGAGAGCGCACAGATATCTAACGCGAGAAACCATAAAAGATTATGTAAACATTCTGATAATCAAATAGTATCTAACATATACAACCAGGAGGCTTCATCGCGGTCGTTTAACATAATATAAATAGCAGCCAAATGTTCCTGAAATCACACCATACCCTCTTATAAAAAAAATGGAATTTTCGATAAAAAAAAAACCCAAACTAAACAACAAAAAAACATGTGATGGTCACGACTGGGAACAACTTTGGTTATAAGTGTTCGATTAGAAACAGATCGAGTGGGCTTAAATAATAACAATACAAATTATGACGGCGGTGGTGATGGTGAGTTCTGAGCAACAAGACCAACTATATAGTAGGATACGAACGATTTCCAGACCCCAGTATAGAGCTGGTATTTTGTTTCTTCCTCTCAAAGACGATGAAAACTTTGTTCCTGGAGGGACAATGACAAATGGTGTAATTGCATTTTAGTCCGATCCGCTATAGTCTCGACTGTAATATAACAACAAAACCATGATTCATCCGACAAGATATTACAAATTTCGAGGTCACACGCAGAGATGGACTGTTTTGCTCGTTGAACAATTATAAAATAATTTAAAGCGAAATAATTAAACAGAAAACTAATTACAGCTTAATAATACGCATCCACGCAATACACACTGATGTTGACATTGTAGCTACACAAATATTCTTAAAATATTCTTAATAAAGAAACTAACGAACACGGTAGTTATTGTTTAACCCACCCCCACCCACAGGTCAGTCAAGATGAGCACACTTATAATCAAAGGTGTACCAGCCAGGGCCATCCTGTCGTTTTTAAGGGTGTCTAGGAATATGTTATCCAATTTTCCCTTCCCTTTTTTTCCAAGATGGTACAGTGATTTGAGGAGGATCCGGCTGCTATTTCTAGGAGGTCGATCGACCATGTAAGAGGCCTCGTGAGATGGCTCGAATCAACAAGGTAGTTTGAGATAGGGTGCAAAATGCGTGGAAATGTTCGTGCGCGTGCTTGTATCTGTGTGTATGTGTATTCATTTTTATATATATGTGTGTAAGAAGCATATGTCTAAAAACTGAAAATAGTACTAAACAATTTAAAGAAGGTGGGGAGAATACACAAACGAGCCGCATTCATTCAGAACATTAAATGCTCGAAATATATCGGTCAAATTCCTAACAGGAAGTTGAAACAAAAACAAGAACAACGACGACGATGATGACGACGACGACGACGACGAATACCAGAGATTGTTTAAAACTCTGGAAGGACACAATGTCTCTCTCCCGAGTTTGAAGGGAAAAAAAAAATAATAAAAAAGGATACTCTAGGGACCTAAACAAGTTTCGATTAATCACCACTGACCACGAACTACACAATAAACACAGATATACACATGGGAAATAACTAGTAGAAAATGAGTAACAGGGCTGTGAATAATAAGTTCTCCTAAGAAAATTGTAAAGGTTAAAACGAAATGGTATAAAAATATTCCTATAAATAGAATAACAAACAAACGTGTTGGTGAATTTTTTTCTGTCTATTTCAACTACGACGACAACAGTGTGAAATAAGGGACTGATTAAAAGGAATAAAGACATTGACTATTATATTATGTGTGTGCGTGTATGTATGTATGTATGTATATATATATATAGTCTGGTGGCTTGTTACTATTTTAGTAAAACATTTGTCAGTATGTGAATATTGTGTCTTTAATGACATATTGTATAACAAACGATGGATACGGATGGACAGACAAGTCGGGAGACTGATAAAACAGTAGAGATAGCGATGGTGGTGGTGGTGGCGATAAAACAATGATAACATCGAGTCAAAAGAAAACAGAGACAACCACACACAAAAAAAAAAAGCGACAAAACCAACGAGGTGGCTTGTTACGTAGTCGCTTCACCAGCTAGAGATAGCACCTAGATCTCCCTCAAATTATTACCAATGAAAGGAAGGGACGGGATGATCTGAACTAGAATGGCTTTGATTATAAGTTTGCTCCCTGGGCTATATATAATAGCAAGAAGCACGGAAGTAATGAAAGGAAAAAGAAGAAATATATATATATATATATATATATAATAATAATAATAATAATAAATAAAATGTGTGTGAGAAAGCGAGAGAGAGATCAGAAGTGCAAATCAACAATAGTTCGAAACCGAAGGAAGACTATAAAGGGCCACAACAGCTTCACTGTAGTATATCACTGAGTTTTTAGCTAAGGATACGTTGTATAAATTCTATATCTTGCTGACCGAACCTCCGTGTGCGAAATCTTATATATATATATGTATATATATATATATAATGGATGTGTCTAAGCCAAGAGCATAAGCAAGCAAAGGGAAGGTATTATAGAGAAGTAAAAGGAATAACAGGCTGAGATACTAAGTACTATTAGACAAGTGACTTTATTATCCCATTGAAATCTATTATTTGATTCGTTTCTTATTTACTCTAAGATTTCTAATAGTGTTTCTAAGAGGTCCTGCTTGAGTTTGTGTTACTTTCAGGCCATTTGTCTCCTTGGTGTGGTGGAAGCAGTCAGCTAACGGGGATATTTCCAATGGGATAATAATGACAATAATATTGAATATTTAAATATTTCCAAGTCCAACATTCTAAATATAACGCATAGAATGCAATATGAAATTGAAGCATGTTTGTTTTGCTGTTGATTTACTCGCGTTAAAAATTTAAAATTTAAGTGTATATAATTCAAGTGAAGGCTCAAACAGAGAGCAGATAATTTAGCAAAATACAAAAACATGACTGGCTAAGTTGATAGTGCATGTATAAATAAAGAGAAAAACAAGGATCCACCAGAATGGTTTAGAGAAAGAATAATACTTTCACGCGACTAGATTTAGGTGGCTGTTGTTTCTTTTTTGAGATTGCATTTTCTTTTGTCAACTGTGAGAAAAGATACAGTATTAATTCGTCAACAGTGGAAAAAGATAGCGTATTTACTAAATGTGCAAAATGGGTCCCCAACAACAAGAAAGAAAAAAAAAAGAGCGGTATTGAATGAGAGAAGGGATATGCTTAAATAAGGAGGAAAACACGTCTCTAATTTATGGTACCCACTGTATTGCCAGACGTACAATATCGCTTAGATTTACTGAAACGTTAGGTAAAAGCCTCTTGGTCACTTCCATACTCCTTTATACTTTCAAAAGTAACTAGAAAAGTACAAACCTGGACCTTTTTTTTCCCCTGACCGGCTGACGGTCGGTGGTGAGTGGCCATGATGTTTTGAGCTGCAGCAGTGACGTCATCAGAATATGCGTAGTTTTTTAGTGCAATCGACAACATATCTTGACGTAATCAAAAATGAATTACTTTGTACTTAGCTTTCGTTTGTCCGTTTAATAATAGTTTAGCAAATTGTTTTTCCATTTTTCAAACTAATCTTGTCTTTGCATAATTTGCTTTAAGATAGATAAAGTGTCGTTTAAAAGAGAAATTTATTTGTCGCGATCTCATTTGTTTCAACGTTATATGATATAATTGCTAAAAATAAAATTGAAGAAAGAAACAAAAACTTTGTACTTCTCAATGTAGATATTTTCAGAAAAATATTTTATAAATCCAAAATCTAAAAATAATAATAATCGGTTAAAATAAGTGGAAATGATTTCTTGAAGAAATATACAATAGTAATAATAATGAAGAAACAAAACTTTCAGGTTTTACTAACATTCTGATCAGATAAGAATTTGCTCCAAACATTTTAGTAGATCTTACAAAAGAATTAGATTTCAGTATTGAAAGAAAAATATAAATAAATTTTTGAATAATCAGTATTTGTTTTGATTGAGATTTTCAGAGAAAATCTCCTGAATATTAGATATTAAAGGTAGGGCGAAAGTCAAGACTAATCCAAAAATACTTTCTCATGAAAATAATAATTTCCTAAATAGGCACTAGGCAATAAATTAGTTGGAACTGAGTAGCCAGTTAAAGTGATTCTAGTATAATGGTAGATTCAGTTGAAAGTCAGACCCATCCAACATACAACAACACTTGGACACTGAACAAGTGGATGCAGAATGGTTTCAGTGTTCTACATATATTTTGGTCAAGTATGGCTGATGGCACATCGAAGCATGTAGAGTTTATCATAAACTGTAAATATTTTTTGGCAGTCCTATTAAGCTAAAGATATCTGGAAATTATCCATAGTCCCAAGGCTGAAAGTTCTCTGGAATAGACCAGAATTTTCCTAAAAATGTCACCACTCTCCCCAGGTACTAATCCTCAATAAATTGCTAACCTAAAAGTCCCAATAGTTACATTACCCAACTGGTAGAAGTCTGAGAGCACCTAACAACAAGTACCCAGTTTTCAACTTTGCTTGATTTAAGACTGCAGCTCTGACAGAAAAACAAACTGTAGAAAAAAACTGTCACTGATAATGGGCAACCATACCCAATCGGAATTTACGTTAATACCACAACCTCTGGTATATGCCTGTGCATCAACAACCATACCATACCAAATCTCCCATACAAAGGATGTTGTCAGCAGATGGACTGCTTGACCAGTGAAATGTTTCCTTTTCACTAGAAGTGGAACTGGTCAGAAGAAAACTGAGACAAAGCATAATGGTTAGGCTGTAAAGTTAGGAGTGGAGGAAAGAACAGACATTTATATCAACCTCAGTAGTTGACTGGTAGTTATTTTGTTGATCTCTGAAGAATTAAGGGCTAAGTCACCCCTTGTAAGATTTCAATACAAACGATATAAAAACAATTATTTAATGTAAGAACTATTTCAGTCACAATGTAGCAGCAGTAGTAGCAGTAGTAGCAGTAGCAGCAGTAGTAGCAGTAGCAGCAGCAGTAGCAGTAGTTGTAGTAGTAGTAGTAGTAATGTTTATTTACTTTTTTTGCTTGGTTCAAAAAAAAAACTTGAATTTTAGGAAAAAGCAATGGGATATTTGAACAGTCATGCCATTTCATGAGCATTAGTTGTTTAAGCTGCATGAAATTGCTGAAGACGGAAAAGAAAACCTCCCAAAAATTAAAGATGTGCATAAATAAGTGTATATGCAAATTTGTGTGTGTGCATGTCTGCGTGTGTGTTTTGCATATACTGGCTTAACCCTTTAGCAATCAAATCAGCAATATCAGGCCCAAATATTCAAACTGACCAGATCCACTTGCCCTACAATATCATTCTAAAGTAAACGGACACATCATTAAAATTCCGAAGCCACAAGATAATGTGTGATTAATTCAAAACAATACGAACACATAAGCATTACATTTGATAGAGTAATCTGAATGCCAAAAGGTTAAGGAGGATTATTATCAGATCCCCATATTATATACAATGAGGGAAAGTAGAAAGTAACCTTGCACAGTACATAGGAACAGAATTAGTAGGAACTCAATACCGGCAATCAGTATACATGTGGTGCAGTGGAATCTCTGGCAGACTGACAAATAATCGGAATTTTAGATGTGTCTGATGTTTAGTAGACATTAGCAGTAGGGGCACTGATGAAATAAAGTCTATAAACTGCATACACAGTTTGCTGTAAATAGTAGGTTGTTAGTTTCTGCTATTTTCTGGAATAATTAATACTAAAGGTAGTTGTGCTGAAAGTATAGTAGGATAGATGAGAAACAGATGGAAGAGGTCCATAAAGCTGTTACCTCTCTTGGCAACAAAACATTTCTGTTTCTCTTTGCAAAAGGAGACTGTATTAAGTATATGTAAAAAGTATAAAGCTATATGTGTAATCTTAAATTTCAATGAAGGGAAAAACATTCATGAGATGAGTAAGCTTTCTTCATTTTTTTTTTTTTTCATTTAATGTCTGTTTTCCATGCTGGAATGGGTTGGATAGTTTGACAGGAGCTGACAAACTAAAAGGCTGTACCAAGCTTCAGTTGTCTATTGTAGCATGATTTCTACAGCTGGTTGCCCTTCTTAATGCCAACCACTTTACAGAATGTACTGGGTTCTTTTTTATGTGGCACCAACACCAGTGTTTTATATTGGGACCAGCACAGGCATTAAATATATTAAAGAGGTGATACTGTTATCAACAAATTATCCATTCATTTGTTTTTGCATCAGTTTTCTCCATGATTGCATGGGTTTGACAACTATGTAATTGTCTTGCAACTTCATGTCACTGACCCTTACCTGTTTATCAAGCAAGGGGTCTCTTGTTCCACACAGATCTGAGTGGATGATTTGCTGACAGGAAAACAAACAACAATAACATCAACTGTTTGTCACAACCTTTGGAGAAGTGAGAGGTACATCAACAAACATGGAAACACAATCACACACACATCGTCAGTAAAGCATAAATCTGAAAAAGAAGTTATAGAGCAATATATTGGGTCATCCCATAAATAATGTGGTTTTTTCAATTGCATGAACTAAAAGTTGCAGGAGTATAAGATAAACTACCTGCATCAACTTGCTATAAAAGCAGGTAATAAGTTTACTTTGTCCTTATTCTAAGTGCAAGTTTTGAAAAGTGCAGTTCGATTTTAACAGTTATTTTTCCAAAGCTATAAAGGAAGTGTCAAAGGAGTATATTTAGCATATTTTGCTTTATAAGTTTAATAAAGGCAACAATGCTGTGGAAAGTGCAAGGAATATTAATGCAGTAAATGGGGATCAGACAATAAGTGTAAGCCAGTGTCAACAGTGGTTTCAGAAATTCCAAGCCAGAAACTACAGCTTAGAGGATGAGTCTCATCCTGTAAGATCTGTAGAGCTTGACAAGGACATCCTGCAAACCCTGGTGGAACAAAATCCCATCATTACTGTTGAGGAACTAGCAGAGAAGCTTGGATTTGGTCATTCAACCCTGCATTGACACCTGTGTGCCATTTGAAAAGTCAGCAAATTGGGTCAATAGGTTCCTTGCAAACTTTTCAAGTTTAACCACATGCAGAGAGTAAATGTCTGCTCTTCTTTGCTGTCACATCTCTTATGTGAACCTTTTTTTTTTAACTGAATAGTGACTGATGACAAGAAATGGGTTCTCTATAAAAATGTCAAGAGCTGAAGACAGTGGGTAGGGAAAGGAGAAGCACCAGGACCCCATGCTAAAGAAGGTCTTCACCCATGTAAGGTGTTGTTATCTATTTGGTGGGATATGAAAGGTTTAGACCACTTTAAACTTTTAAATTGAAATCAAACAATAACAAAGGAGATCTACTGCAAGCAGCTTTGAGCAACTTAAGTCAGCACTAGAAGAAAAACGACTATCTTTGGTTTCAAGATGAAAGGTATTCTTCCATCAGGATAATGCTTGGCCACATACAGCAAGGATGACATTCCAAAAGATGGGGCAGTTTGAATGGGAAATGATGCCCCAACATCATATTTGCTGGACATTGCTCTATCTGATTATCATTTATTCTGCAGTCTTCAAAATCAGTTGAACAGAAAAAATGTGAATTCTGTAGACGAGTGCAGAACAGTACTGGAGGGGTATTTTTCATCATGGATGAATGAATTGTTTGGAAGAGGAGGTCTTGCAAGTTGACCAGATAGATGGAAGAGCATTGTAGAAAATGAAGGAGAATATATTTTAGATTAAAAAAGAACCTTGTTTATCTTAATTTTGAAAAATAAAAGAAGTAAAAAAATCACATTATTTATGGGATGACCCAATTTCATCATCATCATCGTTTAACGTCCATTTTCCATGCTAGCATGGTTTGGACGGTTCGACCGGGGATCTGGGAAGCCAGAAGGCTGCCCCAGGCTCCGGTCTTATCTGGCAATGTTTCTACAACTGGATGCCCTTCCTAACGCCAACCACTCCGTGAGTGTAGTGGGTGCTTTTTACATGCCACCTGCACTGGAGCCAGGCGAGGCTGGCATCGGCCACGGGCGGATTGGTGCATTTTATGTGCCACCTGCACGGAAGCCAGTCGAGGCGACATTGGCTTCAGCCCTGATTTGGATGGTGCTTTTTACGTGCCACCAACATGGAAGCCAGTCGAGGCGGCGCTGGCATCGGCCACGATTCGGATAGCGCTTTTTACGTATCTCCAGTCCAGGGGTCCTGGCATCTGCCAGGTGCCAGTCATAGGATTGGTTCAATTTTGATTCCGATTTCGATTTCACTTGCCCCAACAGGACTTCGCAAGCAAAGGGGGGTAGGCATAGGTGCCTGTCGTCGGATGAGGTTCGATATCGACTTCGCTTGCCTCAACAGGTCTTTGTGTGTCCAAGGGAGGAAAGGCATGCATAAATGGGATGGACTCACTTGTCCTGCCTGGTCTTTTCACGCACAGCATATTTCCAAAGTTCTCGGTCGTAGGTCATTTCCTCAGTGAGACCTAAAGTTCGAAGGTCGTGCTTCACCACCTCGTCCCAGGTTTTCCTGGGTCTACCTCTTCCACGGGTTCCCTCCACTGCTAGGGATTGGCACTTTTTCACACACCTATCTTCATCCATTCTCGCCACATGACCATACCAGTGCAAACGTCTCTCTCTCTCTCTCTCTCTCTCTCTCTCTCTATATATATATATATATATATATATATATATATATATATATATATATATACACATATATATATGTGTGTGTGTGTATTAATACAACAGTCCATGCCTGCCTACATTTTGCATTACAGTAAGAGAGGGGAGTGATGGATAGCTATGGTGGTATTAGTGGTGGTAAGGACAGTAGCAGTAACGTTGCTGTTGTTAATGGTTAGTGGAGAAAGAGAGAGAGAGAGAGAGTGAGTGAGTGAGAGAGAGAGAAGTAATGAAGAAAGATACAATAACAACGGACAAATACTGTTCCCAGTTTCATCTTACATACATGATGGCAGTCCACTTGTGACCGAGGAAGACCATTGCTGACCTTTAGGAATATTGTGTGCTCTAGGACTAACTTATATTTTGCATTTATGGCTCTGCTGGTGGCTAATGAGCCTTGCTCTTCATAAGCATACACGACTGCGAACATTGTAAACCAAGCTTTCCCCATTCGCTACACTAGCAGTGCACTTTCTAGCAGCATGCTTAAATTCTTCATGCAGAATATGTGCTCTCTCAAAGGTGTTGACCCACTCCTTAACCTGCTTCCTGTGGTGATGACAAGCATTGTTCTCCCAGTCAGTCTCCTGCATATCACAAGCCTTTAATGAGGACTTGACACAGTTCTTAAATTTCAGCCTTAGTTTCTGCCGGGGTCTCCTTTCATTAACAAGTTCCCCATATAGCATCTGTTTAACGATCCTGCTATTCCTCATTATAATAAGGTGTCCAATCCAACATAACTGGTGCTTGTGCACGATTGCCTTAATACTAAAGATATCAGCTTTCCTCAGAACCTGTATGTCTGGAGTTTTTATGATCCAGCCAACATTCAGAATGTGACTCATACATCTCTGATGAAAGTGTTCAAAGACCCTTACATGACGTTTGTAAAGGGCCCATGTCTTACATGAGTAAAGGAGTGATGTCAGTACACATGCACAGTACACAGCAATTTTTGTTTGCCTTGTGATGCCATGCTGGGACCAGACACAAGACTGAATCAGTTGTTCTCTGGAGCCTGAAAGATATTTCATCATCCAGGGAGCAAGAATGGCTGAGTGTGCTGCTCAGGTAGACAAACTTGTCTACCACTTTCAGTATTATTCCTTCAACAAAGATAGCTGGTTCCACATATGGATTTCTTGGAGCAGGCTGGAACATTACAACAGACTTGTCCAGGCTAATGCAGAGTCTAAATGCTTTGCAAGAAACAGAAATATGATTCATTAGTAGTTGCATGTCATCCACTGTATGAGTGACTAAGTCACAGTCATCTGCATAAAGGAGGTCATGAATAAGAGACTGGAAACTTTTGAATTGGCAGCAGATTGGTGCAGATTAAAGAGGCGGCCAGAAGATCAATACCTGACATATATTCCAAGAAAGCTAACCTTATCAAAAGCATGAGTAAAAGCAGCAGCAAAGTACAAAGTAAAAAGTGTTGGGGCAAGGATGTCACCCTGCTTGTCACCATTCTCTGCAGGAATGGGTCCCTCCATGCCACCACCAACATTGACCCAAGTCTCCATCCCATCATGAAATGATTTAATTATAGATACAAAGGGATCCAGACATCCAAGTTTGCCAGGTATTTTCCATAGCAAGGCCCTATTCACAGAATCAAAGGCCTTGGTTAAATCAATGAATACCTAGACAAGATCCATATTCTGCTCATAGCACTTCTCCAGTGTCTGTATTACTGTGAAAATCATATCCATTGTCCCTCTACCAGATCAGAAGCCACATTGAGATGCAGATAGGACATCATTCACGAGACACCCATTCAGCAGGTAAGAATATTTGCCACAACCTTGCCAGCAGGTGATAGTAGAGCAAAACCTCTGTAGTTACCACACATTATTCTGGCTCCTTTTCCTTTATAGAGAGGAAGAATAATTGTATCCTTTCAGTCTTTAGGCATTGCACCATCCCTCCAGACTACACTAATAAGTTCATGAAGGGACTGTATGATGTAATCACCACCAAATCGCAAGACCTCAGCATAAATTCCGTCCCTTCCAGGTGCCCTACCAAGATTCAATTTACTTATTGCTGTCATTAGGCGCAGGAGTGGCTGTGTGGTAAGTAGCTTGCTTACCAACCACATGGTTCCGGGTTCAGTCCCACTGCGTGGTATCTTGGGCAAGTGTCTTCTGCTATAGCCTTGGGCCAACCAATGCCTTGTGAGTGGATTTGGTAGACGGGAACTGAAAGAAGCCTGTCGTATATATGTATATATATATGTATGTATGTGTGTGTATATGTTTGTGTGTCTGTATTTGTCCCCCTAGCATTGCTTGACAACCGATGCTGGTGTGTTTACGTCCCCGTCACTTAGCGGTTCGGCAAAAGAGACCGATAGAATAAGTACTGGGTTTACAAAGAATAAGTCCCGGGGTCGATTTGCTCAACTAAAGGCGGTGCTCCAGCATGGCCGCAGTCAAAATGACTGAAACAAGTAAAATAGTAAAGAGAGTAATATCTCATCTATTGAGGGTGTGGAATTTAAGGAACCAATCATAGGTCTTTGTTGCATAATATCAATCACTGTTTCATCCACAACTGGCTCATGGTTCCGGAGTTCAGAGAAGTGTTCAATCCTCCAGCGACCTGTGATTTCTGTTGATTTAGTAAACAGAGTAGAAAATCCCTTGGAAAGCAAAGATCATTGCTATTCATTTTCCTTACACCAAAACATCCTAGAGAGTTCCATGTTTGCCAGTCTGTTCCAACCCTAGCATTGAAATCCTCCACTAGAATGACTTTATCAGAATTGGGGTTTTTCCTAAGTATGGGCTTCAGCTGGGTATGATAAATAGTTTTACCTTCATCACAATTAGTCAAAGTAGGTGCGTAAGCACTTATTAGAAGAACAAACCATCCACCTTTCAGGTGCAATTGTAGAGTCATTAGACATTTGTTAATAGGAACAGGAAGCCCCTCCAACTTCTTAAAGATATCAGATTGAACTGCAAAGCCAACACCAGCCTCTCTGTGCTCCTCCTTCAGTCTCCCCTTCCCAAAAAAGGTGTATTCAACTCCTACTTCCTCGAGCTGAACTTCACCTTCTATACAAGTCTCTCAAAGTACAGCTATGTCAATGTTATAGTGGTTTAGCTCATGAGTAACAAGTGCAGTGCGTCTTTGAGGCCGACCATGCAACAGGTTGTACTGGATTTCATGTTACCAGTAACACTTGTGAGAAACTCATAAGTGACCTGACACACATACATGCATCTCTCTCTCTCTCTCTCTCTTTCTCTCTCTCTCTCTCTCTATATATATATATATATATATATACACACATATATATATGTATGTATAGATAGATAGATAATGTAAAGAAATGGAGATTTGGAATCCAGGCAAGTACCTTATTAGTATTCTGATATAATCCAGATCTGGTTTACCACATGAAATACACTCTTTTATTTCTTTCAGTCATTTGACTGTGGCCATGCTGGAGCACCGCCATTAATCAAACAAATTGACCCCAGGACTTATTTTTTGTAAGCCTAGTACTTATTGTATCGGTCTCTTGCCGAACTGCTAAGTTGCAGGGACGTGAACATACCAACATCAGTTGTCAAGTGATGGCGGTGGGACATGGTTCTGGATTCGGTCCCACTGCTTAGCACCTTGGGCATCTTTTGCCTTGGGCCAACCAAAGATCTACGAGTGGATTTGGTTGACAGAAACTGAAAGAAATCTGTTCTATGTGTGTATGTGTTTGTGCTTGACAACTGATGCTGGTATATTTCTGTCCCTGGAACTGGGTGGTTCTGGAAAAGACACCGATAGAATAAGTACCAGGCTTAAAAGAAATAGAACCTAGGGTTGATTTCTTTCACTTAAATCCTTCAAGGCAGTGCCCCAGCATAGCCACGGTCAACTGATTGAAACAAGTAAAAGATAAAAGGTAAACGATAAAAGAATCCTTATCCTCATCGTCATCATTTTAATATCTACTTTCCTGTGCTTGCATGAGTGAGAGGAATCTTTTGAGATGGATTTTCTTATTTCCTTACTGCCCACAAGGGGCTAAACATAGAGGGGACAAACAAGGACTGACAAAGGGATTAAGTTGATTACATCGACCTCAGTGCATAACTGGTACTTAATTCATCAACTCCAAAAGGATGAAAGGCAAAGTTGACCTCGGTGGAATCAGAACTCAGAACGTAACGGCAGATGAAATGCCGCTTAGCATTTTGCCCGTCGCATTAATGTTTCTGCCAGTCTGCCATCTTTTGAGATAGATTTTCCATGTCAGGATGCCATTCATGTTACCAACCTTTGTCTGTTTTAAAGTAAGGTAATATTTCCTGGTGACCAGACATGTTTTCATGGAAGATTGGAAATGAAAGACATAGCTTGCATGATGATGACATTTATTTACAACTATCACACAAGGAGACAATAAGAAACACACACACACACACACACACACACACATATATATAAGAGATCCCTCTTATAGCCTTTCTTTACCTTGTGGAATTGATCCCTTGTAAACATATCAGAGTCTAAGTTTGAATCTTTTGAGCACTACTAAGTGTTTTCAATCTGGAGAATCTCTGGATCTCATCTTTGGACTATATACATATATAAGATGAGTTTCTTTCAGTTTCCATCAACCAAAATTCGTCCTGAGGCTTTGATTGGCCCAAGGCTATAGTAAAAGGCAGTTGCTCAAAGTGCCACACTATGTGGTAAGAATAAATAAATAGATAAGCATTGATACTTTCTGTGTGTGTGTGTGTGTGTGCAAGAGAGAAAGAGAGAGAGAAAAAGGGAGAGAGAGAGAGAGAGAGAGAGAGAGAGAGAGAAACAGGAACTTACTCGAATGACATTTGAAGCGAAAGGAATCGGTAATGGTATATCGTCATTTTGTTATAAGAAACTGATGATGTCATGGAGTTCTAATGATCCAGTTCCCATTCTCATTCTTGCAGAACAACTGCAGAAATGAAATGGTTCCAAAGATGGAAATATAGTCTATAGTCAAAATGATATTAGAGATCAATATAACAAATAATTTGGTAGCGAAGAGTGAACTCAGTATCCCAGTTTTACGTAAAAAGTGACATTGTTTCATATCTTTTATCTTTTAACTTTTATTCGTTTCACACATTGGGCTGTGGCCATGCTACGACACCATCTTCCAGGGTTTTTAATCAAACAAGTTGACCCCATGGTTTATTTTTAAGTCTCTGTCAATATCTTTTTTGCTGGACTGCTAAGATACTGGGAGGTAAGCAAACTAACACTGAGTGTAAAGATGAGTGGGGGACAAACACACATGCACACACACACATACACAATCACACACAGATGCATATATATATATATATATATTTAATTTATAAATTATATATATATAAAATTATATATATATATATGGCTCTGTGCCGGTGGCACATAAAAAGCACCATCCGAACGTGACCGATGCCAACCCTGCCTCGAATGGCTTTTGTGCCGGTGGCACATAAAAAGCACCATCCGAACGTGGCCGATGCCAGCACCGCCTTGACTGGCTTCTGTGCCGGTAGCACATAAAAAAAGCACCAACCGATCGTGGCCAATGCCAGACCCCTCTGGCACCTGTGCAGGTGGCACGTGAAAAGCACCCACTACACTCGCGGAGTGGTTGGCGTTAGGAAGGGCATCAAGCTGTAGAAACACTGCCAGACCAGACTGGAGCCTGGGGCAGCCCTGGCTCCCCAGACCCCGGTCGAACCGTCCAACCCATGCTAGCGCAGAAAACGGACGTTAAACGATAATGATGATTAAACGATGATGATGATATGGCACAGGAGTGGCTGTGTGGTAAGTAGCTTGCTTACCAACCACATGGTTCCAGGTTCAGTCCCACTGCCAAGCACCTTGGGCAAGTGTCTTCTACTATAGCCTCAGGCCGACCAAAGCCTTTTGAGTGGATTTGGTAGATGGAAACTGAAAGAAGCCTATCGTATATATGTATATATATATGTGTGTATGTTTGTGTGTCTGTGTTTGTCCCCCCAACATTGTTTGACAACCGATGCTGGTGTGTTTACGTCCCCATAACATAGCAGTTCGGCAAAAGAGACTGATAGAATAAGTACTAGGCTTACAAAGAATAAGTCCTGGGGGTCGATTTCCTCGACTAAAGGTGGTGCTCCAGCGTGGCTGCAGTCAAATGACTGAAACAAGTAAAAGAGTAAAAGAGTATATATTTACAATGGGATTCCATACAATTTCCATTCACCAAATTAAATTCACTCACAAGCAATAAATTTCGTAGATTCTATAGATATAAATTCTAGTTCTGGAAAGCTGACATATCATCATCATCGTCGTCATGATCATTGTCATTGTTGATGTCATCATCTTCATCATTGTCGTCGTCATCATCATCATTTTGCATCTGTTTTTTCCATAATGTCACATGTTAGACAAGCCTTCTAATCACTTGAAAATCACAAGATCATATAACTGAAGTTTTTTTTGTTTTTCCTCCAAGTCCAACCCATGGAGATGGCTGCTAGAGAAGACCATTATTTTTAAAGATAAATTATTAAAAGAAAATGTCATCCTCTTCATCATCGTCATTGTTGTCGTCATTGTCATCATCATCATCATCATCATTTAATGTCCATTTTCCATGCTGGCATGCATTAGAAGGTTTGACGGAAACTGGTTAGGCTGGAAGCTGCACCAGGCCCCATTATCTGTTTGGTATGGTTTCTGTGGCTTGATGCCCTTCCTAATGCCAACCATTTTATTGAGTGTTTTGGGTGCATTTTAAGTGGCAGCAGCATGCATAACATTATAATGCAAATTACATTCACAAATACAGAAAAAAATTGAAATTGGCACTAAATTGCAGAAATAACAGTTTCTTGTTGAGTCCCCAGAGTCAAGAGTTTGTTAGTTTGTATCATGTCAGCAACATTTTACTTTGTCTGTTACCAAGATGTTTAAGACTAAAATAGACTAGTCTACCTATCTGCAAATAAGTACCACAAGGGTGATACAGGTTACCATTAACAGGAGTGTCAACACAATATAACTGGTAAGTGGATGGTTCTTGCCTGCAAGTGATATAAATATAAAATAATAATAATAATGAAATTATTGTATACATTGCTCAGGTGCACCACAACTTGTCAGAAAGTGCATATAAAGTACATGCAGTAATGTAGAAATGTCTGGAAAGCGAACAATGTATGAGTCAGATACATGCTTGTGTGTGTATGGAGGGGAGAAAATCAAGTGTAGTGTTGGCAAATCTCAGGAAGCATGAAAGTTTTGAAGGATGCAGTGCTCCGACAACTAACAACTGATGCCGGCAGTTTGTTCTATGCTTCAGCAACTCTCAGCGTGAAAAAATGTTTCCTGAAGTCATGGGAGCTGTGCTGTTTTCTTACTTTGGAAATATGTCCACGGGTGTTAGATGGGTGGAGTTTGAAAAGGTGCTCAGAGTTATTGTTTGTACGATGGTTGATAATTTTATGGGTGTCTGCCAAGTCAGCTGCCAGACGTCGGAGTTTCAATGTGTCCATGCCCAGGGAAGTAAGGCGTTCAGGATATGGCAAATGCCTGATGGAGGGTATTCTTTTGGTTGCACGTCGCTGAACAGCTTCCAGACGATTGATATCCTGGGCAAGATAGGGTTTCCAGACCGGTGATGCAAATTCCAGGTGAGGTCTTACTATAGCTATATAAAGCCGCAGATAGATAGCCGGAGAGCGGCTCACAAAGGATTTGGTGAGTGATGCCAAGACACCCTCAGCCTTCTTGACAATTTTAGCGATGTGTTTTGTCCAACGCAAATCACTGTCGACAATAACACCCAGGTCACGTTCACATGAAGACTTTTTGAGACTAGTGTTGTGGAGGGAGTAGGTGGATGCTGGGTTTCTCCTCCCAAAATGCATGGTGGTACATTTGTCCACAGCCAGCTTGAGTTGCCAGTCCATGATCCACTGCTGCATTGTGTCCAGGTCTGCTTGCAATAGAGATCTATAGTGTACAGGATTTGACCTCTTTATTTCGAGGTACAGCTTGGTGTCATCTGCATATTTCAGCCCTGTGGCATTCTTTAAGTTGGCATCTATGTCATTAACATATGCAACAAATAAAAGGGGGCCAAGAACAGATCCCTGTGGTACACCAGACATCATCTCATAGGGCGAAGAGTGCTGTCCTAGAACTGTGACAACCTCTTTTTGGCTGAAAATAAAGGACTTCAACCAGTTATAGAGTTCGTCTCTTAAACCCAACGCAGAAAGCTACACCATAAGTCTTTTGTGTGGCACAGAGTTAAAAGCCTTAGCAAAGTCCAGGTAAACAACATCCACCCAGGATCCGCGATCAGTGATTTGGGTAACATCCTCAAGAAACTCGATGAGTTGATTACAGCAGCTGGAGTTAGGAATAAATCCGAATTGTGATGGCTGGATGAGGCTGTGAGACTTCCAGAAGTCCCAGAGGGTTTCTCTGATACAAAATTCCATCAGTTTGGCGATGCAGCTAGTAAGACTGACGGGGCGATAGTTGACAGGCAATGTGTGGTCGCCTTTAGTGGCTAGGGTATTTGGCTCACGATTGTAAGGTCGTGAGTTCAATTCCCGGCAACACATTGTGTCTTTGAGCAAGACACTTTATTTCATGTTGCTCCAGTCCATTCAGTGGGCAAATATGAGTTGTACCTCTATTTCAAAGGGCCAGCCTTGTCACACTCTGTGTCATGCTGAATCTCTCTGAGAACTGCGTTAAGGGTACATGTGTCTGTGGATTGCTCAGTCACTTGCACGTTAATTTCATGAGCAAGCTGTTCTGTTGATCATATCAGCTGGGACCCTCGTTGTCGTAACCGATGGAGTGCTTCTATATGCACCATAATGAGAGGGTTCTCTTGTGGGAAATATCACAGTATTCTGTGTTCTAACATAACATCCCCATTAATTGGGTGATAAATATTATCTTTTGGTATTAATACCGCCTCTGTTGCAACTAATTATTTTTTTTATAAGTCTATTTGTGACACTAGTGCCTGAATAAATACTGATCTTTTATATATCACTAATGGGAAAATCATCTACTATGTGTTGCTGGATGTCTGTCGTTGACAAGGCTAAGGAAGGATGAAATCATGTGATCTGACTGCCATAGCAGATGGTTCTCACCCATCAGCAATACAAGCACAAGTACTTTTATGCACCACAAGTCCATATGAGAGGTTCTCTCATGGTAAATAACTCAGTATTTTGTGATGTTTATCGCTATAGCAATATGGCTGTTCCATAGGAATCAACTTTACTACCCCAGCAAGACCCTCATCCTGCTGGTTATTGATGTAGTTTACACCCAATATATATTGCAAGCAAGGGAGTGAATCCCTACCGTCTCCCAGCAGATGACGGAATCAGTGGCGTGCCTCAAGGTTCAGTGCTTGGGCCCTTGTTGTTCTTAGTCTTCATAAATGACTTGCCCGACGACCTCACGCAACACACCATTCTATTTGCCGACGATATCAAACTGGTTGCTCCTCGCGGTAATATAGAGGATCTTCGTCGATGCCTCCACCAAATTTGGAAGTGGTCTAACAATTGGGACCTGTGTCTGAACGTGTCAAAGTGCTGTCATCTGCCTGTCGGCTCTACTCCTGCAACTCAACTTGATTTCGAGCCGGGTCGTCTGCTGCTGGAGAGGACCGATCAGGTAAAGGACCTGGGTATCTTGGTGGATTCCTCCTTTTTGCCTTCGGCCCAGTGCATCCATGCTGCCAACAAAGCGCGGGGAATTCTGTTTTTGATTCGACGGTCATTCGGAATGCTCACAGCAGCCATATTCCTGCCACTCTATGTCACGCTGGTGAGACCCATATTGGAGTATGGGATTCAAGCCTCTTCTCCTTATCTCCTCAAAGACATACAGCATCTCAAAAGAGTCCAGAGGCTGGCTACCCGCATGGTTCATGGTCTCAAAAATTTGTCCTACAAAGAAAGGCTGAGGACGCTCGACCTTTATTCTCTCGAAAAACGCCGCCGCCGTGGTGATCTCATTCTCGCCCACAACATCATAAGCGGGAAGTGTAACCTCTCGAAAGAGCTGTTCTTCACTTCTGCTCTGGAGCGTCGGCTGCGGGGTCATTCCGAAAAGCTCTACCTGCGACGATTTCATCTCAATCGAAGGAGAGGAGCTTTTTCCGTCCGGGTTGCGGATCCGTGGAACAAGCTGCCAGACGAGATGGTGAAGATGCCGATGACCGCTTTGTTCAAAGCCTCCCTGGACCTCAAGTGGCCTGAACTCTTTACATGAACACCACCCTGTACTTAACTCCATGTCCCCCTACATGGCCTTGCTATTTGCTTTTGAGCCAAATTAACTAACTAACTAACTAACTAACTAACATCCCCAGACAGAATGGTTTCAGTGAGCTGGAGCAAATTACTGCTACCTCTAGTGGACAGGTATTCCCCACTGGGTGAGCTGGCGGAAACGTTAGCACACCAGGTGAAATGCTTAGTGGTATTTGGTCTGCCGCTACGTTCTGAGTTCAAATTCTGCCGAGGTCGACTTTGCCTTTCATCCTTCCGGGGTCAATTAAATAAGTACCAGTTACACACTGGGGGTGATGTAATCGACTTAATCTGTTTGTCTGTCTGTTTGTTCCTTCTATGTTCAGCCCCTTGGGGGTAGTAAAGAAATAGGTATTCCCCATTGATGTTGGGCATAAACAGCCCAAAACTGTATGGTCTGGGGATCCTGTCCTGTCATCTGTATGGCAGGGGTTTTCTCCCCTGCTTGCTATAAATATCAGGTGCAGATTGCATCGAAAACCAGCTAGAAGAAGCTCTTCCTGGTGTTAAAAGCAGTAATAATGTCAATTCCTATGGAACAGCCATACTGATGTGGCAATAAACATTATTTTTTTAGTATAGTTACTACTTTCATCTCTTATAACGATTTTCTGACTAACTACTTTGCTTGTTACAATATTTTGTGTTCTAGCACAGCATCCCCTGTAAGTGGTAGATGATTATTACTTTTTATTATTAATTACAATTAATTATTTATTAATTTTACTTGGTAAGTGTTATGTTTGGTTAGCTTGCTGTTCTTAATTCAGTTAGCCCTGTACATACAGCTAAGTTAGCTCTTACAAGACTGACTTATCCTCGACAGAGCACATGATGATGAAGATTTTAGTAGCTCCCTAATATTGCAGATTAGATTTACAAAAGCTATAGAGAACTGAAGTAAATAAGATAACCAAATAAAATAAAATGTTTAACATATATAGACATAGGCATGGCTGTGTGGTAAGAAGTTTGCTTCCCAGCCACATGGTTCTAGGTTCAGTCCCACTGCAAGGTATCTTGGGTAAGTGTCTTCTGCTATAGCCTCAGGCCAACCAAAGCCTTGTGAGTAGATTTGGTAGATAGAAACTGAAAAAAGCTTATTGTGTATATATATATAATATATATATACACATATATATGCATGTATATATATAATATATAATATATATATATATATATATATATATATATATAGATATATATATATATATTATATATATA
The DNA here is from genome assembly GCF_006345805.1 of Octopus sinensis. Classification (NCBI taxonomy): domain Eukaryota; kingdom Metazoa; phylum Mollusca; class Cephalopoda; order Octopoda; family Octopodidae; genus Octopus; species Octopus sinensis. The sequence continues at coordinate 45,685,149 of NC_043005.1, read as the reverse complement.
TATATATATATATATATATATATATATATGTATGTATATATATATATATACATATGTGTGTGTGTCATTGTGTCTGTGTTTGTCTCCCACCATTGCTTGACAACCAGTGTTGGTTTGTTTATGTCTAACTCAGTGGTATGGCAAAGGAGATTGATAGAGTAAGTACCAGGCTTTAAAAAATTGGTACTGGGGTCAATTCATTTGACAAAAGGTTCTTCAAGGTGGTGCTCTAGTATGGCCACATTCTAATGATTGAAACAAGGAAAAGAATAAAGATATCCTCTTTGTAAGATTTCTTTTATCTCCTTTTATCTTTTACTTGTTTCAGTCATTGGACTGTGGCCATGCTGGGGCACTGCCTTGAAGGGTTTTAATCGAATGTATTGATTCCATGCTATTTTTTTTAAAGCCTGCTACTTATCTTATCATTGTCAAGTGGTGCTGGGGTATAAATACAAACTCAAAGACAAATACATATAGATGTATACAAATACATATATGTGTGTGTGTATGCCAGGCTTCTTCCAGTTTCCATCTATCAAATCCACTTACAAGGCTTTGATTGGCCCAGCACTTTAGAAGAAGACACTTGTTCAAGGTGCCACATAGTGGGATTGAACCTGGAACCTTATGTTTGGAAACAAATTTCATACTACATAGCCATTGCTGTTGAGCATGCACTTAAAATGTAAATAACATCAACTATATATATCTTTCACTGGGGCAGGCATGTAGAATGGTTCACAGACAACAGGTGGATCTGTGCAGCTTCCAAGGGGAATCCAAAAGATCGGTAATTACAACTTGGAAAGCCTCCATAATGATGGGAATATGATTTGGTCAAGCAATTTGGATAAAGACAGAATTAAAAGCACATTGTGACCAGTGATGTAGGACAGCAACTGATGGCCTGCTCGTCCCTATGATAATATATAACAATGTAAAGAAACCTTTGTTAAACAGTTGTTTAGATGGGTGATTCTAAGATTCTTCATCAAAATAGTGTTAGTAGCTGAGGTTATAATAAACTTTCTCTTAATTTAGATTGAATTCAAGACTAAAAAAAAGAAAAAGAAAGAAGAGAAAAAGAAAATAGAATTGCTGTATATTTGCCAAATGGGAGGTATTTATCAAAGGACAAAGAAAAGAAACTAGAGGCAACCGTTACTTTTGGCACAACTGTAGCATCATTATCTGCTTAAATCTGCTTTCTACATACCAAGAAATAAGGAAAAAAAGAAAAGAATTTCATCTCTTGTTGAAAGTTCACCTGACATGTGAAAAAAAGACAATAGAAAGTATGGATGATCTGATGAGAAATAAGACAAAATGTTGAAAAAAAATTATCGTTAACACATGCAATCATTTTTACTGTTTTTCCTGAGTGAATTTATCTGACTTAAACCACAGTATCAGCAAATAAATCAAGTTGGCCCTACTTTTAGATATCATTTATTGATTGGTAATAAATATTCTACAAAGTATCCTGAAACTCACTGTAAATTCCTTACTAGCAGACTTTACAGTTGTATATAAATTTCACAATGGAAGCATTTCACTTTAGGTTGATAAATATAACTTGAGGAAAGCGCATAAACATTCATAGGTTCAGGAACAGGAGGTGCAGGAGAGCAAGCGTAGCCTTAAAAGTTTTTGTTGGGGCAATGAAAATGCTTTGAATGTCCTGGGTTGAATCTGGGTTTGCAGACCCTAAACAAATTTTGTTCCCACACTTAGGTGCAGGAGTGGCTGTATAGTATGAAGCTTGCTTCCCAACCACATGGTTCTGGATTCAGTCCCACTATGTGGCACTCTGGGCAAGTGTCTACTATTACAGCGTCAGGCCATCCAAAGCCTTGTGGGTGGATTTGGTAGATAGAAACTGAAGTCCATCATATATATGTGTACATATATATATATTATTATTATTATTATTATTAATAATATCATTATTATTATTATTCAAAACAGTTTGATTCAGTTCCATGCTACTTCAAGTTTCACAGGCTCCTAATAGGGACCTGTGTCCTTCAGGCTTTTGGCCAGTAGCCTAAGAGAGTCAGAACCCTGTTAGGGCCTGTGAAACTTGAAGTAACATGGAACTAAATCAAACTGTTTTAAATAATACATGTAATTCCTACAAAATGTGTTGAGTACCCCTTTCTTTCGTTTGTCTTCTCACTTATACATTATATACATGTGTGTGTGTGTGTGTGTGTGTGTGTGTGTGTGTGTGTGTGTGTGTGCATGCCTGTGTTAATATCCCATCACTGCTTGACAACTGGTGTTGTGTTTACATCAACATAACTTTGCAGTCCTGCAAAAGAAACCGATTGAATAAGTACCAAGCTTAAAAAAATAGATAAATAATAAGTACTAAGGTTGATTCATTTAGCTGAAATTCTTTGAGATGGTACCCCAGCATGGCCTCACTCTAATAATTGAAACAAGAAAAGGAAAAGAGAATAAAAGAATAAAACAGTGTGAACACCACAACTTTATATCCCACTTTTTATGGAGGTAATTGAACTAATCACCGGTTTATGGCAACATTTACAGGCAATTTTTGACATCCATCAGGAACTTAACATATTTGCAGCAGAGAGATTACTATTTCTGTTACAACTCACTGAGTCAATGTGGAAGCTTTTGTGTGGATTTAGTTACTGAACCACCTTGTCAGAAATAGTAGCTAAATTTCCCTGAAATCATATCTTGCTGTCTTTAACCCCATGATAATGGGTTTTTTTTAAAAATCAAGCAACTAGGTTGCATTGACGGTAATCATCTTGGCTGAGATCAGCAATTAGTGCATGACAATAGTTGGGCATACATTTACATCAACTGGATAAGCCAGTTTATGGCAGTGATCCATTTAGTTGCCAGTATGGCAACGGTAATTGTGCCAATTGAAGTCAGCACTCAGTGCAAGATAACGTTTGGCATATCTTTATATCAACTGCTTTTGTGCAAGTACTGTTTATTTGCCTTAACTATATCCCTGTGAAGGACACTCATGCAGTATCATTTCTGAATAAGATCACTTATAAGTACAGGTCAGTTCAACTTCATGTATTTACAACCATCTGAATTCAAAAATTGACTTTAGTGTGGTGGAGTTCAAAACAGGATACCACACATTGGAATATCACATTGTGAACAAGGAATAAAAAATTTTTCTATAATAATGTTCCTGAAATAATTACTGGACTGATTTTGAAAGGAATATTGTCTTAACTAACAAGAATCTTGCTGGACTTTAGTGTGACTGTATAGTGTGACTTCAGGAGAGACTGTATAGATAGAAATTTCATCATCATAGAAATATCATCATCATCATCTTTTATGTCCACTGTCCATGTTGGCATAGGTTGCAGGTTGTCTCAGTCTGAGCTATTTCTTATTCAGAGTTGCTGCTCTTCAGGACTGATTGGAGGATAACATCTTATTTATGTATTTTATTATTATTATTATTTATCCTTTCGGGGTTGATAAACTAAGTACCAACTGAATCCTAGGGGTGAGCTAATTGAATTACCTCCTTCTCCAAAATTGCTGGTCTTGTGCCAAAACTTGAAACCATTATTATATTATGAAGGCAATGAGCTGGCAGAATCACTAGTGTTCTAGGAAAAATGCTTAGCAGCATTTTGTCTGACCTCATGTACTGAGTTTAAATTCTGCTGAGGTCATCCCCTCACGGTCGCTAAAATAAATATAAGTTGAGTACTGCGGTTGATGTAATTGACTTACCCCTCTCCTGAAATTGCAGGCCTTGTGCCAAAATTTGAAATCATCATCATCATCATCATTATTATTATTATTATTATTATTATTATTAGTATTATTATTATTATTGTTATTGTTATTATTATTATTATTATTATTATTATTATTATTATTATTATTATTTTTTGAAAACTCACTACTTATTTTGCTGGATATGATGGAAAGTGTCAGCTGTCCAGCAGTCTGTTCAGCAGACTGTCCAGACAGCCAGCAGACTAAGTTGTTTACTGGTCAGGCTTCAAGAACCCTGCGAAGAATTCTTACAGTTCCAAGCAATGCTGCTTTTCGTAGGTGTTCTACTTTCACACTTGCATCGATCTTTTTCAGCCATGCTGGTAGTTGAGTGGTGATACTTCCAAGTGCACCAATAACTATTGGTATCATGTCTACTCTCTTCATTGACCACAACCTTCATATTTCCTACTTTAAATTGTCATAGTTGTTTATATCTTTTCTTTTTCTTTCACATTGATCTTCTTGTTATCAGAGCATGCTATGTTGATAATCAAATATGTTCTTTTTTTTTATTCACCACAACAATGTCTGGTTTCCTATGTCTGGTCAGGTGATCACACTAGATCATTACATACCACAGGATTTTGCAGTTCTCATTTTCAGTGACTTTTTCTGGGGTTTGTTCATACTGCGTCTTTGCTCTTTGTAGGTCATGATTTCTACAGAGCTTCCAATGGATGATTCTTGCCACATTGTCATGGCATCATTTGTATTTGTGTTGTGCCAATTTCGGGCATTCACTAATGATGTGCTATACTGTTTCACTCCTTTCACCATACATTCTGCATTTGTTGCTATCGGTAGGGTTGTCAATTCTGCACTTCATATAATTGGTCCTTAATGCTTGTTCTTGAGCTGCACATATGAGTGCTTCTGTCTCTATCTTCAGGTCACTCTTCCTCATCTATAGCCACTGGTCCTCTGTATCTGTCTTGACGTTCACATCTCTTGTAAACTGACCGTACATATTTTTCCTTCCATGCTTTTTCTTCTTTTTTTTTTTGTTCATTTCTTGTTTAAATTTTTCTTTAGTTACACAATTTCCAGTTTTGATGATGTCAGCCTTTTTTTGTGTGTTTCAACAGTGGCGCTGCAGGGCATTTTTTATATACCACCCTAGGCTGTTTTCCTCTGCTTCGAGAGAGTCCTGGCAACTGATCAAACCTCTCCCACCCTTTCTTCTGGACAAGTACAGCCTATCAGTGTCACTCATAGGGTGGAAGTCTCCATGTACTGTCAACATTTTTCTGGTCTTGTTATCCATTTTCTTCATTTCTCTCTTTTACCATTTTATAATTCCCACTCCATACTGAAGTGATGCTATTGCTCATGTATTAACTGCTTGGATTTTATTTCATCCATTCAATTTTGAGTGCAGCACCAACCTCAGTCTTCAGAAATACTCCATTCTCAGTTGCTCTTTCATTTCCTTTTCCATTATCTCATTGCACCAAGGTATTTGTATCCTTCTGTTTCAATTTGCTTAATCAAGTCTCTATTTGGTAATTCTATCCCGGCTAGGGACTGTACCTTGCCTCTTTATAGGTAGATTACATTGCACTTCTTGAGTCCAAATTCTATTCTAATATCAGTACTAAAACAGTGGACTGTGTTCACCAAGGAACTCACTTGTGTCTCATCTTTGCCATACAGTTTCAAATCATCTATGAAGAGGAGGTGGTTGACTGTTTGGCATTTTCCCTTTAGTTGGTACCTCCAGGTTCCTTTTCCTGAGTACCAAGGTCAGGGCTATCATGCAGAGAAAGAAAAAGAATGGAGAAAGGCTGTCACCCAGGAAAATCTCTCTTCTGATACCCAGAGTGCCCAAGCTCTTTCAATAAGATGTCAGTCAGTTTTCCATCCAACCATACTTCTGTTCTGGAAACACATTACATCACTCGCAATTCCAAACAGATCTATTATTATTATTATTGTTATTGTTATTGTTATTATAAGTATTATTATTATTATTGTGCCAGTGCATGCTATTTTAGGCAACAAGTATCCTCAAAGCTCAAGAATCTTCCTTAGGATTCTTGTTGAATTTCAGGATAGTACTTTTCTGTGGGACAACAACATGAATTTCAATTCCAAACTTTTTCAGTCTTTTAGGCAGTATTTTGAGTGTTGTGCCAAATGCACCAATTACTACAGGAATAATTGTTGTCCTGGTCTTCCACAGCCTCCTCAGCTCTCTGGCTGGATCCTGATATTTCTCATTTTCTTTCAATTTCTTTTATATAGACTCCGCTATCATAGGGAGTTGCAAAATCTATGATGTTACATTGTTTATTTTTGTCCTCTTATCATCATTGCTGTTGGTGTTTTTGTTATTATTGTTTGATGAAAACCCTCAGCTTATTTTGCTGGGTATAATGGAATGTGTTAGCTGTCAACAGCCAGCAGACTACAGTGACACTTGTTTACTGATCATACTTCAAGAACCCTGCAGAGAACTCTTGCAGTTCCAAACAATGAGAATTTTTGTAGGTGTTCCATCTTTATATTCGTACCAATCTTTTTGAGAAATATTGGTAGCTGAATGCTGATACTTCTAAATACTCTAATTACTATTGCTATCATCTCAACTCACTTTATTGCCTACAACCTGCATATTTCTCACTTCAAATCATTGTAGTTGTTAAGTTTTTCTTCTTTCTCTTTGATCCTGTTGTCATCAGAACATGTTATGTCAATTATCAGGCATGTTTTTTTCACTTTTCTGTTCACCACAATAATGTTAGGTTTCTGATGTCTAATCTGACTGAATCATTTCATCCCACAGAATTTTGCAATCCTCATTCTCGGTAACTCCTTCTAGGATTTAGTCATGCCACATCTTTGATCTTTCTTGGTTATAATTTCCGCAGAGCTCCCAATGGATCATTCTCACAACACTGTCATATTATCATTATCATACAGTAGTCTTATTTTCATCATGTGCTTTCACTGCACTACTGAACACAGTTCTGTGTACATTGGGTATGTGCTGTGGTTTGTTGTGGTGCTTTTATTTTCACTGTATTGAAAGATCTTTACATAGGATGTACGCAGTGCCTAGTAGTGCTATTTTCTGTATGTTATATACATTCATAAGCCCTGGTTATTTGGTTATGCATTTATCTGAATGTCTTTTAATCATGCCTAGTGCAGCTATTATTATAAGGATTGTTTCTGTTTTTAGACTCCGCATTTGGGTTACCTCTATTTTCTGATCTTTGTATTTTGAGAGTTTCCCTGTTTCTTTTAAAGATATATTGTCATCTCTTGGTAATGATACATTGATTCAGTATTCTTTCTCTTGGTGATTTCTGACAACTATATCTGGTCTGTTAGCCTTGATTCCTTTGTTTGTATGTGTTGGTATATCTCAGAGTATGGTTGCTTTGTCATTTTCTGAAACCTTTTCTGGGGTGTGCCAATACCATCTTTTTCTCTTATCATTCCATAGCGTTGGCATAGCCTCCAGTGTGTATAGAACCGTTATTGTTGTTGTTGTTATTGTTATTGTTGTTGGTATTATTATTATTATTATTATTATTATTATTATTATTGGATAGCAAGATAAGGTGGTGAGCTGGCAGAATTGATAGCATGCTGGGTAAAATGCTTAGTGGCATTTCATCCATCTTTATGTTCTCTTTATGTTTAAATTCCGCTGAGGTCAATATTGCCTTTCATCCTTTCAGGGTCAATAAATTAAGTACCAGTTGAATACTGGAGTCAATGCGATTGACTAACCCCCTCCACCAAAATTTCAGGCCTAGTCCCTGTAGTAGATAGGATTATTAGATGGCAAGCTGGCAGAATTGTTAGCACATCAGAGAAAATACTTAGCAGCATTTTTTCCAGTTCTTTACATTCTGATTTCAAATCCCATCAAGGTCAGCTTTGTCTTTCATCCTCTTGTAATCAATAAAATAAATTACCTGTCAGGTACAGGGGTCAATGAAACTGACTATCCCCTCCTGCAAAATCTGCTGGCCTTGTACCAAAATTTGAAAGAATTATAATTATTTCAGTCATGAACTACAACAAATTGCATTCATCATTTGTCTCTCTTGGGTGTTCAATTTTGCTTTTTATTCTTCCAGGTCAATTAAATTTATGGCCTGCTTCCAAAGTGTGAAATCATTTTTATTATTGAAATTATTATGATTAATATGAGCAAACAAGCACATTCATACATGCAAGTGCATACACACACACACATACGACACACATATACAATTTAGACATTCCAGTTAGGGAATTTCACTAAATTTAGGCATTCATATTGAATTTAGAAACAGCAACAAGTGTTGTTGTTGTGTATCCCCTCCATCTAGATGGAGGCAAGTGGCTTAGTGGTTAGTGTGTTGGACACATGACTGTAAGATTGTGGTTTTGATTCCTGGTCTGGGGGTTTGCATTGTGTTCTTGAGTGAAACACTTCATTTCACATAGCTTCAGTCCACTCAACTGGCACAAATGAGTAATCCTGCGATAGACCAGTGTCTCATCCATGTGGGGAATATATACATCATGAAACCGGGAAACTGGTATGACTCGAGAAGGTAACTTTACCTTACCTTTACCTTTACCTCCATCTAAATCCGCCCAGAACAAAAAAAAAAAGCAACCTATGATCAAAGATAATCCAAGCATGGCCACCCATTCTTGCTTAATGTCTCGTTGCCCAATGTCTTATTTCCTTTAGCAAGATATCAGGATGCTCATGTGATTTCTAACAAGTCAAATGCTCATGAGCATTTGACCAGCTACATGTAGTGAGTATAGATTATGATGTGGAGGTTCAGTATGCAGAGGTTCAGTAGCCTCAGATACCAGCATGCCTTACAATACACAATGTGGCTTCATAGAGTAGCTGTAAACTCTGCCAAGGTCCTCCATGTTCAGTCCTTCATATCATCATGCCAGGGGTTCCTCAGGTTGTGAGCACAACAGTTCTGAGTCCTTGTAATGTAGTTACAATATTGCAGTCTTTGCTGTTTGACCATCATTATGAAATTTCATTCCATTTCTATTCTCCAAGACTGAATTGTCTGTTCAAAAGATCACCCAGCTGGTCAGCTCTCCCCTTTGGCATGTCATCTTGAATTCCCTCAATTATTTAGTGACCACCACTCTTAGGGTCCATGCTTCACATCATTATGATCCTATTCATCATCATCATCATCATTTAATGTCCACCTTTCTATGCTTGCATGTGTCAGATGGAATTTGTTGAGGCAGACTTTCAACTACCAGATGCTTTTACTGACACCAATGCTCACCTGTTTCCAAGCAAAGTAATATTTTCTCATTGCTAGAGATGTTTTTCACAGGAGACAGGAAATAAACAACCTTGTTTGTGTGATGATGAGGTTCATTTACAGCCATCATGTGATGTCTAGACATGAATCCAAAGAAATACACACACAACAGCAAACTGGCAGAAACTTTAGAACACCGGGCGAAATGCTAAGCAGTATTTCGTCTGAGTTCAAATTCTGCTGAGGTCAACTTTGCCTTTCATCCTTTCGGGGTTGATAAATTAAGTACCAGTTATGCACTGGGGTTGATGTAATTGACTTCATCCCTTTGTCTGTCCTTGTTTGTCTCCTCTATGTTTAGCCCCTTGTGGGCAATAAAGAAATAAGAAACACACACACACACACCAATCCATCCATATATACGTACATACAAGCTATGGAGCCTACAGATCCAATTCATTCTGGAACTGTAAAAATCTGTAAAACTTTTCAGAAGTTTATCATTTAAGTATATATGAACATGTCTAGACATGAAACTATTTGAATGAGAATATATACATAAAATAAAACATACAAATCAACACATATACATACATACAAAAATACCCTGTTGATGTTGTTAAAATTCCAATGAAGGAACCTTGGATCTAGGTAAGAAACCAGCTCTTTCTCTATTGGCAAAAAATCATGAAATAAAACTGAATGACATACATACATACATACATACATACATACATACATGTATATATCAGTTTCCTTGTACCATATCCATTCACAAGGTTCTGGTCAGTCTGAGGCTAAAGTAGAAGGCACTTGCACAAGGCGTCAGGCAGTGGGACTGAACCTGAAGCTACATGACTGGGAAGCAAACTTCTCAACCATGCAGCCGCACCTGTGCCCCAGTGTATATAAATGGGGATAAAACAAATGCTCAGTGCTGCAGCTTAACTGGTGCATGCAAGATCAATCTCTAGGTCAGTCAAACAAAAAACAGAAACAAACTCCAAAATGAGCAAGTGTCGTCATAATTATGAGGATAACTAATCATAGAACATTTTAGATATGAACCACAAATGGGGGAACAATCTACTCCTGTGCTTTGAAGAAGGAGT